>NW_026111429.1:0-300000 GCF_024679095.1 Eriocheir sinensis | reverse complement strand
GTTATTTTCTTAATTTAACTCGATACGAATTTAGATTATTCCATAGGTATTTTGTATACATATTTTTATACTCATTTTCATTATCTAATGTGTGTTTTGTATATATTTTTTTATGCAAACTAATTTTATGTGCATTTTTGTACATATATTTTTATAGAAACTTAAAACGTTATTTTATGTGTATTTTGTATATGTTTTCTCATACAAATTTACATTATTTAATTAGTTTTTTGTTTATTTATTTTGATACGAATGACTTGATTATTTGTGTATTTTGTAAATATTTTTTTATACGTATTTACATTACTTAATGTGTATTTTGTTTATATATTTTTATACAAATTTACGTTATTATATGTGTATTTCTTAAAAATATTTTGAAACAAATTTAATTTATTTTATGTATTTTGTATATATATTTCAATTCAAATTTAGCTTATTTTGTGTGTATTTTGTATATCTATTTTCATACAAATTTAATTACCTCTGTGTATTTTTGTATATAGTTTTATACAAATTTACGTTATTTTATGTGCATTTTGTATATTTATATTTATACAAATACACATTCTTTTATTGGTATTTTGTTTATTTATATTTATACGAATTTACATTATTTTATGTGTATTTTGTATACATTTTTGATTCGTATTTACTTAATTTTATTTGAATTTTGTATATATATATATATATATATATATATATATATATATATATATATATATATATATATATATATATATATATATATATATATATATATATATATATATATATATATATATATATATATATTTATAGAAATCTACGTTATTTTATGTGTATTCGTATATATATATTTTGAAACAAATTTACATTGTTTTATATGTATTTTGCATATCTATTTCAATACAAATTTACCTTATTGTATGTGCATTTTGTATATTTATTTTAATACAAATTCAAATATTTTATGTGTATTTTGGTATATATAATTTTATAAAAAATGCGTTATTTTATAGGTATTTTGCATCTTAGTTTTCATACAAATGTTCATTATTTTATTAATATTCTGTGTATATATTTCGATATGATTTTATATTATACTATTTGTGTTTTGTATATATTTTTTTATACATATTTTCATTATTTAATGTGTATTTTTTATATATATTTTATACAAATTTACGTTATTTTAAGTGTATTTGTTTATATAATTTCATTCAAATTTATATTATTTTAAGTGTATTTTGTATATGTATTTCAATACAAATTTACCTAATTTTATGTGTATTTTGTATATTTATTTTCATACAAATTTAAATTATTTTTGTGTTTTTTTGTATATAGTTTTATACAAATTTAGGTTATTTTATGTGTATTTTCTATATCTAGTTTCATACAAATACACATTCTTTTATTGATATTTTGTTTATTTATTTTGACGCGAGTTTACATTATTTAATGGCTTCCTACAAATGAATAGACCATTTATTATTATTATTATCATTTTATTGCTATTTTGTTTATTTATTTTGATACGAATTACATGATTATATGTATATTTTGTACAATTTTTTTATACGTGTTTACATTATTTAATGTGTATTTTGTTTATATATTTTTAAACAAATTAACGTTATTTAATGTGTATTTGTGTAAATATTTTGATACAAATTTCCATTATTTTATGTATTTTGTATATACATTTCAATTCAAATTTAGCTTATTTTATTTTTATTTTGTATATATATTTTCATACAAATTTAATTACTTCTTTGTATTTTTGTATATAGTTTTATACAAATTTACGTTATTTTACGTGTATTTTGTATATTTATATTTATACAAATACACATTCTTTTATTGGTATTTTGTTTATTTATTTTGATACGAGTTTACATTATTTTATGTGTATTTTGTATACATTTGTTTATACGTATTTACTTTTTATGTGTATTTTGTATATATTTTTATAGAAATCTACGTTATTTTGTGTGTATTCGTTTATATATTTTGAAACAAATTTACATTGTTTTATATGTATTTTGCATATCTATTTCAATACAAATTTACCTTATTGTATGTGCATTTTGTATATTTATTTTAATACAAATTCAAATATTTTATGTGTATTTTGGTATATATATTTAAAAAAAAATGCGTTTCTTATTCGGTATTTTGCATCTTAATTTACATACAAATTTACATTATTTTATTAAGATTCTGTGTATTTATTTTGATACTATTTTACATTATTGTATATGTGTTTTGTATATGTATATTTTTATGCATATTTACATAATTTAATGTGTATTTTTTATAAATATTTTATACAAATTTACGTAATTTTAGGTGTATTTTTTTATATTTTCATTCAAATTTAAATATTTTTTTATGTGTATTTTGTATATGTATTTCAATACAAATCTACCTAATTTTATGTATATTTTGTACATGTATTTAAATACAAATTTATTTAATTATATCTATATTTTGTATATCTATTTTCATACAAATTGAAATTAATTTTGTGTATTTTTGTATATATTTTTATACAAATTTTCGTAATTTTATGTGTATTTTGTATATTTATTTACCTACATATAAACGTTCTTTTATCATAATTTTGTTTATTTATTTTTATACGAATTTACATTATTTTAGGTGTATTTTATATGTATATTTTTATACTTATTTATATCATTTTATTTGTGTTTTGAATATTTTCATAGAAATTTACTCTATTTTATGGGTATTCGTATATATATTTTGATACAAATTTACATTATTTATGTGCATTTTGCATATCTATTTCAATACAAATTTACCATATTGTATGTGTATTTTGTATATTTATTTTAATACAAATTTAATTATATTATGTGTATTTTTGTAAAAATATGTGTTATTATTTGGGTATTTTGCATCTTTATTTTCATACAAATTTACATTATTTTATTGATATTCTGTTTATTTATTTTGATACGATTTTACATTATTCTATATGTATTTTGTATATATATTTTTATACACATTTACATTATTCAATGTATATTTTGTATATATATTTTATATAAATTTACGCTATTTTATGTGTATTTGTTTATATATTTTCATACAAATTTACAATATTTTATGTATAATTTGTATATGTATTTCAAGACAAATTTGCCTAATTTTATGTGTATTTTGCATATCTATTTTCAAACAAATTTGAATTATTTTTATGTATTTTTTATTTATTTTTATACAAATTTTAGTTATTTTATTTGTATTTTGTATATATATTTTCCTACAAATATACATTTTTTTAGTGGAATTTTGTTCATTTATTTTCATAAGAATTTACATTATTTTATGTGTATTTTGTATATATATTTTTCTACGTATTTACATTATTTTATGTGTATTTTTTATATATATTTTCATAAAAATTTACGTTATTTTATTGTGTGTATTCGTATGTTTTGATACAAATTTACATTATTTAATGTTTATTTTGCATATCTATTTCAATATAAATTTACCTTATTGTATGTGTATTTTGTATATTTATTTTAATACAAATTTAATTATTTTATGTGTATTTTGTATACATTTTCTTATACGTATTTAATTCATTTAATGTGTATTTTGTATATATATTTTTATAGTAATCTACGTTATTTTATGTGTATTCGTATATATATTTTGAAGAAAATTTACATTGTTTTATATGTATTTAGCATATCTATTTCAATATAAATCTACCTTATTGTATGTGCATTTTGTATATTTATTGTAATACAAATTTAAATATTTTATTATTTTGGTATATATATTTTTATAAAAAGAGTTTTATATAAATTTAAAATATTTTATGTGTATTTTGTATATCCATTTTCATACAAATATACATTTTTTATTGATATTTTGTTTATTTATTTTGACGCTAATTCACATTATTTAATGTGTATTGCGTATATATATTTTTATACGTATTTACGTCATTTCATGTGTATTTAGTATATATATTTCTATAGAAATATGTTATTTTATGGGTATTCGTATATATATTTTGAAACAAATATACATTGTTTTATGTGCATTTTGCTTATTTTTTCAATATAAATTTACCTTATTGTACGTGCATTTTGTATATTAATTTTAATACAAAAATGCTTTATTTTATGGTTATTTTGCATCGTTATTTTCATACAAATTTATATTATTTTATTGATATTCTGTATATTTATTTTGATACGATATTACATTATTCTATGTATATTTTGTATATATATTTCATACAAATGAACGTTATTTTATGTGAATTTGTTTTCATTTCATACAAATTTACATTATTTTATGTTTTTTTTGTACATGTATTTAAATACAAATTTAACTAATTATATGTGTATTTTGTATATCTATTTTCATACAAATTGAAATTAATTTTGTGTATTTTTGTATATATTTTTATTCAAATTTTCGTAATTTTATGTGTATTTTGTATATTTATTTTCCTACAAATATACGTTCTTTTATCGGAATTTTATATATTTATTTTGATACGAATTTTCATTTTTTTTTTAGGTGTATTTGATATATATATTTCTATACTTATTTACATAATTTTATATGTATTTTGAATAAATATTTTTATAGAAATTTACTCTATATGTATATGTATAGAAAATACACATGAAATAATCTAAATTCGTATCGAAATAAATAAACAAAATACCGATAAAATAATGTAATTTTGAATGAAAATATATATAGAAAATATACATAAAATAACGTAAATACAAATAAATATATACACATAAAATAATTTGATTTTTAATGAAAATAGATATAAAAATAAACATAAAATAAGGCAAATTTGTAATGTAATATATATACAAAATACACATAAAATAATGTAGATTTGTTTCAAAATATATATACGAATACACATAAAATAACGTACATTTCTATAGAAATATAATACAAATTACACATGAAATGATGTAAATACGTATTAAAAATATATATACAAAATACACATTAAATAATGTAAATTCGTGTCAAAATAAATAATTAAAATATCAATAAAAGAATGTGTATTTGTATGAAACTATATATACAAAATACACATAAAATAACGTAAATTTGTATAAAACTATATAAAAATACACACAAATAAATTAAATTTGTATGAAAATAAATATACAAAATACACATAAAACTAGGTAAATTTGTATAGAAATACATATACAAAATACACATAAAATAATGTAAATTTGAATGAAAATATATAAACAAATACACTTAAATTAACGTAAATTTGTATGAAATATATATACAAAATACTCATTAAATAATGTAAATATGTATAAAAAATATATATACAAAACACAAATAGAATAATGTAAAATCGTATCAAAATAAATACACAGAATCTAAATAAAATAATGTAAATTTGTATGAAAATAAAGATGCAAAATACCCATAAAATAACGCATTTTTTATAAATATACAAAATACACATGAAAGGATGTAAATACGTATAAAAATATATATACAAAATACACATTAAATAATGTTAATTCGCGTCAAAATAAATAAACAAAATATCAATAAAAGGATGTGTATTTGTATGAAAATAAATATACAAAATACACATAAGATAACATAAATTTGTATAAAACTATATACAAAAATACACAAAAATAATTTAAATTTGTATCAAAATAAAAATACAAAATACACATAAAATTAGGTAAATTTGTATTGAAATACATATACAAAATACACATAAAATACTGTAAATTATAATGAAAATACATAAACAAATACACTTTAAATTACGTAAATTTGTATAAAAAAATATATACAAAACACAAATAGAATAATGTAAAATCGTATCAAAATAAATACACAGAATATTAATAAAATAATGTAAATTTGTATGAAAATAAAGAAGCAAAATACCCATAAAATAACGCATTTTTTTTTATAAAAATATATATACAAAAATACACATAAAAAAATTTATTTGTATTAAAATAAATATACAAAATACACATACAATAAGGTAAATCTGTATTGAAATAGATATGCAAAATACATATAAAACAATGTAAATTTGTTTCAAAATATATATACGAATACACATAAAATAACGTAGATTTGTATAAAAATATATATACAAAATACACATAAAATGAAGTTAATACGTATAAAAAAATGTATACAAAATACACATAAACTAATGTAAATTCGTATCAAAATAAATAAACAAAATACCAATAAAAGAATGTGTATTTCTATAAATATACAAAATACATATAAAATAACGCAAATTTGTATAAAAATATATACAAAAATACACAGAAGTAATTAAATTCGTATGAAAATAGATATACAAAATACAGATAAAATAAGCTAAATTTGAATTGAAATGTATATACAAAATACATAAAATAATATCAAAATATTTATAAGAATACATATAATAACGTAAATTTGTTTAAAAATATATAAACAAAAGACACATTAAGTAATGTAAATACGTATAAAAAATATGTACAAAATACACATATAATCATGTAATTCGTATCAAACTAAATAAACAAAATAGCAATAAAATAATGTAAATTTGTATGAGAAAACATATACAAATACATATAAAATAACGCTAATTTCTATAAAAATATATGTCCAAAAATGAACGTAAAATAAAGTAACTTTGGATGAAAATATATATACAAAACACACATTAAATAATGTAAATGCGTACATAAAATAACCTAAATTTGTATAAAACTATATACAAATTTACACAAAAATAATTGAAATTTGTATGAAAAGATATAAACAAAATTCACATAAAATTAGGTTAATTTCTATTGAAATACATATACAAAATACACATAAAATAATGTAAATTTGAAAGAAATTTTTTAAACAAATACACATATAATAACGTAAATTTGTATGAAATATATATACAAAATACACATTAAATAATGTAAATATGTATAAAAAAATATATACAAAACACAAATAGAATAATGTAAAATCGTATCAAAATATATACACAGAATATTAATAAAATAATGTAAATTTGTATGAAAATTAAGATGCAAAATACCTATAAAATAACGCATTATTTATAAAATTATTGATACCAAAATACACATAAAATATTTGAATTTGTATCAAAATAAATATACACAATGCACATACAATAAGGTAAATTTGTATTGAAATAGATATGCAAAATACATATAAAATAATGTAAATTTGTTTCAAAATATATATGCGAATACACATTAACATACATTATTTTATGTGTATTTTGTACATATATTTGATTACAAATCTACCTTATTTTATGTTTATTTTGTATGTGTATTTTGTATATTTATATTTATCCAAATACACATTCTTTTTTTGATTATTTTGTTTATTTATTTTAATTAGAATTTACATTATTTTATGTGTATTTTGTATACATTTTTTATACGTATTTACTTAATTTTATGTGTATTTTGTATATATATTTTTATAGAAATTTACGTTTTTTATTTGTATTCGTATATATATTTTGAAACAAATTTACATTGTTTTATATGTATTTTAGCATATGTCTTTCAATACAAATTTACCTAATTGTATGTGCATTTTGTATATTTATTTCAATACAAATTAAAATATTTTATGTGTATTTTGGTATATATATTTTTATAAGAAATGCGCTATTTTATGAGAATTTTGCATCTTTATTTTCATACAAATTTACATTATTTTATTAATATTCGGTGTATTTATTTTGATACTATTTTACATTATTCTATTTGTTTTTTGTATATACTTTTTTATACATATTTACATTATTTAATGTGTATCTTGCATATATATTTTATACAAATTTATTATCTATTATCTATTTTCATACAAATACACATTCTTTTCATGATATTTTGTTTATTTATTTTGACACGAATTTACATTATTTGATATGTATTTTGTATATATATTTTTATACGTATTTACATAATTTCATATGTATTTTGTATATATATTTCTATAGAAATCTACTTTGTTTTATGTGTATTCGTATATATTTTGAAACAAATTTACATTGTTTTATATGTATTTTTGAATATCTCTTTCAATACAAATTTACCTTACTGTATATGCATTTTGAAATTTTACATCTTTATTTTCATACAAATTTACATTATTTTATTGATATTCTGTGTATTTATTTTGATACGATTTTACATTATTCTATTTGTTTTTTGTATATATTTTTTTATACACATTTACATTATTTAATGTGTATCTTGCATATATATTTTATACAAATTTACGTTATTTTAAGTGTATTTGTTTATATATTTTTATTCAAATTTACATTATTTGATGTGTATTTTGTATATGTATTTCAATACAAATTTTCCTAATTTTATGTGTATTTTGTATATTTCTTTTCAAACAAATTTAAATTATTTTTGTGTATTTTTGTATATAGTTTTATACAAATTTAGATTATTTTATATACGCATTTACATTATTTAGTGTGTGTTTTGTATATATATTTTTATGCAAATTTACTTTATTTTATGTGCATTTTTTACATATATTTATATAGAAATTTGCGTTATTTGTATATGTTTTCTCATACAAATTGACATTATTTTATTGCTATTTTGTTTATTTATTTTGATACGAATTACATGATTATATGTGTATTTTGTATATATTTTTTATACGTATTTACATTACTTAATGTGTATTTTGTTTATATATTTATAAACAAATCTACGTTATTATATGTATTTGTATAAATATTTTGATACAGATTTACATTATTTTATGTATTTTGTATGTACATTTCAATTCAAATTTAGCTTATTTTAGCCGTATTTTGTATATATATTTTCATACAAATTTAATTACTTTTGTGTATTTTTTTATATAGTTTTATACAAATTTACGATATTTTATGTGTATTTTGTATGTTTATATTTATACAAATACACATTCTTTTACTGGTATTTTGTTTATTTATTTTGATACGATTTTTATGTGTATTTTGTATTCATTTTTTTATACGTATTTATTTCATTTTATGTGTATTTTGTATATATTTTTATAGAAATCTACGTTATTTTATGTGTATTCGTATATATATTTTGAAACAAATTTACATTGTTTTATATGTATTTTTGAATATCTCTTTCATTACAAATTTACCTTACTGTATATGCATTTTGTATATTTATTTCAATACAAATTTAAATATTTTATGTGTATTTTGGTATAAATATTTAAAAAAAAATGCGATATTTTTGGGGAATTTTGCTTCTTTATTTTCATACAAATTTACATTATTTTATTGATATTCTGTGTATTTATTTTGATACGATTTTACATTATTCTATTTGTTTTTGTATATATTTTTTATACACATTTACATTATTTAATGTGTATCTTGCATATATATTTTATACAAATTTACGTTATTTTAAGTGTGTTTGTTTATATATTTTCATTCAAATTTACATTATTTGATGTGTATTTTGTATATGTATTTAAATACAAATTTACCTAATTTTACGTGTATATTGTATATTTCTTTTCATACAAATTTAAATTATTTTTGTGTATTTTTGCATACAATAAGGTAAATTTATATTGAAATAGATATGCAAAATACATATAAAACAAAGTAAAATTTGTTTCAAAATATATATACGAATACACATAAAATAACGTAAACTCGTATCGAAATAAATAACAAAATACTAATAAAAGAATGTGTATTTGAATAAATTTAAATATACAAAATACACATAAAATAACGTAAATTGATATAAAAGTATATACAAAAATACACAAATTTAGTTTATTTTATGTGTATTTTGTATATCTGTTTTCATACAAATTTAACTACTTTTGTGTATTTTTGTATATAGTTTTATATAAATTTACGATATTTTATGTGTATTTTGTATATTTATTTTTATACAAATACACATTTTTTTATTGGTATTTTGTTTATTTATTTTGATACGAATTTACATTATTTTATGTGTATTTTGTATACATTCTTTGATACGTATTTTCTTCATTTTATGTGTATTTTGTATATATATTTTTATAGAAATCTACGTTATTTTATGTGGATTCGTATTTATATTTTGAAACAAATTTTACATTGTTTTATATGTATTTTGCATATCTATTTCAATATAAATTTACCTTATTGTATGTGTATTTTGTATATTTATTTTAATACAAATTTAAATTTTTTAGATGTATTTTGGTATCTATATTTATAAAAAAAATGCGTTATTTTATGGGTATTTTGCTCCTTTATTTTCATACAAATTTACATTATTTTATTAATATTCTGTGTATTTATTTTATTACGATTTTACATTATTCTATTTGGGTTTTGTATATATTTTTTTATACATATTTACATTACTTAATGTGTATTTTGTATATATATTTTATACAAATTTACGTTATTTTAAGTGTATTTGTTTATGTATTTTCATTCAAATTTACATTATTTTATGTGTATTTTGTAAATGTATATCAATACAAATTTACCTAATTTTATGTGTATTTTGTATACTTATTTTCAAACAAATTTAAACTATTTTTGTGTATTTTTGTATATAATTTTATACAAATTTACGTTATTATATGGTTATTTTGTATATCAATTTTCATACAAATACAAATTCTTTTATTGATATTTTGTTTATTTATTTTGACACGAATTTACATTATTTAATGTCTATTTTGTATATATATTTTTATACGTATTTACAGCTTCTCAAGTGTATTTTGTATATATATTTCTATATAAATCTGCGTTATTTTATGAGTATTCGTATATATAATTTGAAACAAATTTACATTGTTTTATGTGTATTTTGCATATTTTTTTAATAAAAATTTACCTAATTGTATGTGCATTTTGTATATTAATTTTACTACAAATTTAATTATTGAATGTGTATTTATGTATATGTATTTTTATAAGAATATGCTTTATTTTATTGGTATTTTGCATCTTTATTTTTATACAAATTTACATTATTTTAATGATATTTTGTGTATTTATTTTTATACGATTTAACATTATTTTCTATGTGTATTTTGTATATATATTTAATACAAATGGTCGTTATTTTATGTGTATTTGTTTTCATTTCATACAAATTTTCATTATTTTATGTGTATTTTGTACATGTACAAATTTGTATAAATTTAACTAATTATATGTGTATTTTGTATATCAATTTTCATAAATATTGAAATTATTTTTGTTTTTTTTTGTATATAATTTTATACAAATTTTCGTTATTTTATGTGTATTTTATATATTTATTTTCCTACAAATATACGTTCTTTTATCGGAATTTTGTTTGTTTATTTTGATACGAATATACATTATTTTAAGTGTATTTGGTATATATATTTTTATACTATTTACATCATTTTATATGTATTTTGTATGTATATTTTCATAGAAATTTACTCTATTTTATGTGTATTCGTATATATATTTTGATACAAATTTACATTATTGATGTGTATTTTGCATATGTATTTCAATACAAATTTACTTTATTGTATATGCATTTTGTATATTTATATCAATACAATTTTAATTATTTCATGTGTATTTTTGTATATATATTTTTATGCATATAAGCGTTATTATATGAGTATTTTGCATCTTTATTTTCATACAAATTTAAATTATTTTATTGATATTCTGTTTATTTATTTTGATACGATTTAACATTATTCTATGTGTATTTTGTATATATATTTTTATACATATTTACATTATTTAATGTATATTTTGTATATATATTTTATCCAAATTTACGTTATTTTATGTGTATTTGTTTATATATTTTCATACTAATTTACATTATTTTATGTGTATTTTGTATATATATTTCAATACAAATTTGCCTAACTTTATATGTATTTTGCATATCTATTTTCAAACAAATTTAAATTATTTTTGTGTATTTTTGTATTTATTTTCATACAGATTTTAGTTATTTTATTTGTATTTTGTATATATATTTTCCTACAAATATACAATCTTTTATTATAGTTTTGTTTATTTATTTTGATACGAATTTACATTATTTTATGTGTATTTTGTATATATATTTTTCTACGTATTGGTAAATATATTTTTATAAAAAATGCGTTATTTTATGGGTATTTTGCATCTTTATTTTCATGCAAATTTATTTTATTTATTTTATATATATTTTAATAAAAATTTACATTATTTTATTGTGTGTATTCGTATTTATTTTGATACAAATTTTATACAAATTCATGTTATTTTATGTGTATTTGTATATATATTTTCTTACAAATTTATATTATTTTATGTGTATTTTTACATATTTTTCATTACAAATTTACCTTATTTTATGACTATTTTGCATATTTATTTCATTCAATTTTAAATTATTTTATGTGTATATTTGTATTTGTATTTACGTAATTTTATGTGTATTTTCTATATATATTTTCATCCAAAATTACATTATTTTATTGGTATTTTTTTTATTTACTCATACTATAAGGTAAATTTGTATTGAAATAGATATGCAAAATACACATAAAATAATGTAAATTTGTATCAAAATAGATACGAATACACACAATAAAATAACGTAATTTTTTATGAAAATATATATACAAAATACATATAAAATAATGTAAATGCGTAGAAAAATACATATACAAAATACACATAAAATAATGTAAATTCGTATCAAAATAAAAAAACAAAATTCCAATAAAAGAATGTATATATATATATATATATATATATATATATATATATATATATATATATATATATATATATATATATATATATATATATATATATATATATATATATATATATATATATATATATATATATATATATATATATATATATCTATATTTACATTATTTGATGTGTATTTTGTTTATATATTTTTATACAAATTTACGTTATTATATGTGTATTTGAATATATATTTTAATACAAATTTGCATTATTTTATATATTTTCTATATTTATTTCAATTCTAATTTAGCTTATTTATGTGTCTTTTGTATATCTATTTTCATACAAATTTAATTATTTTTGTTTATTTTTGTATATAGTTTTATACAATTCTACGTTATTTTATGTGTATTTTGTATATATATATTTATACAAGTACACTTTCTTTTATTGGCATTTTGTTTATTTATTTTGATACGAGTTTACATTATTTTATGTGTATTTTGTATACATTTTCTTATACGTATTTACTTCATTTTATGTAAATTTTGTATATATATTTATAGAAATCTACGTTATTTTTATTCGTATATATATAATGAAAAAATTTACATTGTTTTATATGTATTTTGCATATCTATTTGAATTCAAATTTACCTTATTGTATGTGCATTTTGTATATTTATTGTAATACAAATTTAAATATTTTATGTGTATTTTGGTATATAAATTTTCATAAAAAATGTGTTGTTTTATGGGTATTTTGCATCTTTATTTTCATCCAAATTTATTTTATTTTATTAATATTCTGTGTATTTATTTTGATACTATTTTACATTATTCTATTTGTCTTTTGTATATATTTTTTTTATACATATTTACATTATTTAATGTGTATTTTGTATATATATTTCATACAAATCTACGTTATTTTAAGTGTATTTGTTTATATATATTCATTCAAATTTACATTATTTTATATTTATTTTGTATATGTATTTTAATACAAATTTACCTAATTTTATGTGTATTTTGTATATTAATTTTCATACAAATTTTAATTTATTTATTTATTTATTTTATGGATATTTTGCATCTTTATTTTCATACAAAAATACATTATTTTATTGATATTCTGTGTATTTATTTTGATACGATTTTACATTATTCTATGTATATTTTGTATATATATTTTATTCAAATGTACGTTATTTTATGAGAATTTGTTTTAATTTCATACAAATTTACATTATTTTATGTGTATTTTGTACATCTATTTAAATACAAATTTAACTTATTACAATATTATATATACAATATTATTACAAAATATACATAAAATAACGAAAATTTGTATAAAAATTTATACAAAAAACAAACAAAAATAATTTCAATTTGTTTGAAAATAGATATACAAAATACACATAATCAGTTAAATTTGTCTTTAAATACATATAAATAATGTAAATTTGTATCAAAATATATATACGAATACACCTAAAATAGAGTAAATTTCTATGAAAATATACATACACAATACATATCAAATGATGTAAATAAGTATAAAAATATATATATCAATTACACCTAAAATAATGTAAATTCGTATCAAAATAGATAAACAAAATTCCGATAAAAAACGTATATTTGTAGGAAAATAAATACCGAAAATACACATAAAATAATGAAAATTTGCATAAAAATATGTACAAAAAAAAAATAATATCAATTTGTATGAAAAGAGATATACAAAATACATATATAATTAGTTAAATTTGTATTTAAATACATGTTCAAAATACTCGTAAAATTATGTAAATTTGTATGAAATGAAAACAAATACACATAAAATAACGTACATTTGTATAAAATATATATACTAAATACACATAGAATAATGTAAAATCGTATCAAAATAAGTACACAGAATATCAATAAAATAATTTAAATTTATATGAAAATACAGATGCAAAATATCCATAAAATAAAGCATATTATTTTTAAAAATACATATACAAAAAGACACATAGAATAATTAAATTTGTATTAAAATTAATATTCAAAATGCAAATACAATAAGGTTAATTTGTATTGAAAAAATACGCAAAATACACATAAAACAGTGTAAATTTGTTTCAGAAAATATATACGAATACACATAAAATAACGTTGATTTCTATAGGAATATATATACAAAATACACATGAGATGATGTAAATACGTATGAAAATATATATACAAAATACACATTAAATAATGTAAATTCGCTTCAAAATAAATAAACAAAATATCAATAAAAGAAAGTGTATTTGTATGAAAATAGATATACAAAATACACATAAAATAACCTAAATTTGCATCAAACTATATACAAAAATACAAAAAAATATTTTAAATTTGTATGAAAATAAATATACAAAATACACATAAAATTAGGTAAATTTGTATTGAAATACATATACAAAATACACATAAAATAATGTAAATTTGAATGAAAATACATAAACAAATACACTTAAAATAACATAAATTTCTATAAAAAAATATATACAAAACACAAATAGAATAATGTAAAATCGTATCAAAATAAATACACAGAATATTAATAAAATAATGTAAATTTGTATGAAAATAAAGAGGCAAAATACCTATAAAATAACGCATTTTTTTTATTTATATAATATATATACCAAAATACACAAAAAAATTAAATTTGTATTAAAATAAATATATAAAATACCTATAAAATAAGGTAAATTTGTATTGAAATAGATATGCAAAATACATATAAAACAATGTAAATTTGTTTCAAAATATATATACGAATACACATAAAATAACGTAGATTTCAATAAAAATATATATACAAAATACACATAAAATGAAGTAAATACGTATGAAAAAATGCATACAAAATACACGTAAAATAATATAAATTCGTATCAAAAGAAATAAACAAAATACCAATAAAAGAATGTGTTTTGTAATACACATATAATTAGTTAAATATGTATTTTAATACATGTACAAAATACACATAAAATTATGTAAATTTGTATGAAATGAAAACAAATACACATAAAATAACGTACATTTGTATAAAATATATATACAAAATACACATAGAATTATGTAAAACCGTATCAAAATAAGTACACAGAATATCAATAAAATAATTTTAGTTTGTATGAAAACAAAGATGCAAAATACCCATAAAACAAAGCATATTTAAAAAAAAAATACATATACAAAAATACACATAGAATAATTAAGTTTGTATTAAAATTAATATACAAAATGCATATACAATAAGGTAAATTTGTATTGAAAAAATACGCAAAATACACATAAAATAGTGTAAATTTGTTTCAAAATATATATACGAATACACATAAAATAACGTTGATTTCTATAGGAATATATATACAAAATACACATGAAATGATGTAAATACGTATATGAATATATATACAAAATACACATTAAATAATGTAAATTCGCGTCAAAATAAATAAACAAAATATCAATAAAAGAATGTGTATTTGTATGAAAATAGATATTCAAAATACATATAAAATAACCTAAATTTGTATCAAACTATATACAAAAATACACAAAAATATTTTAAATTTGTATGAAAATAAATATACAAAATACACATAAAATTAGGTAAATTTGTATTGAAATACATATACAAAATACACAAAAAATAAAGTAAATTTGAATGAAAATACATAAACAAATACACTTAAAAAAACGTAAATTTGAATAAAAAATATATACAAAACACACATAGAATAATGTAAAATCGTATCAAAATAAATACACAGAATATTAATAAAATAATGTAAATTTGTATGAAAATAAAGAGGCTAAATACCCATAAAATAACGCATTTTTTTTATTTAAAAAATATATATACCAAAATACACATAAAAAAATTAAATTTGTATTAAAATAAATATATAAAAAACACATACAATAAGGTAAATTTGTATTGAAATATATATGCAAAATACATATAAAACAATGTAAATTTGTTTCACAATATGTATACGAATACACATAAGATAACGTAGATTTCTATAAAAATATATATACAAAATACACATAAAATGAAGTAAATACGTATAAAAAAATGAATACAAAATACACATAAAACAATGTAAATTCGTATCAAAATAAATAAACAAAATACAAATAAAAGAGTGTGTATTTGTATAAATATAAATATACAAAATACACATAAAATAACGTAAATTTATATAAAACTATATACAAAAATACACAGAAGTAATTAAATTTGTATGAAAATAGATATACAAAATAAGGTAAACTCGTATCAAATTCAATAAACAAAATTCAGATAAAAGAACGTATATTTGTAGAAAAATAAATATACAAAATACACATAAAATGACGAAAATTTGTATGAAAATATATACAAAAATAAACAAAAATAATTTCAATTTGTATGAAAATAGATATACAAAATACACATATAATTAGTTAAATTTGCCTTTAAATACATGTACAAAATACACATAAAATAAATTAAATTTGTAAGAAATTAAAACAAATACACATAAAATAAGGTACATTTGTATAAAATATATATAAAAAATACACATAGAATAATGTAAAATCGTATCAAAATAAATACACAGAATATCAATAAAATAACGTAAATTTGTATGAAAATAAAGGTGCAAAATACCCATAAAATTAAGCATATTTTTATAAAAATATATATACAAAAATACACATTCAATAATTAAATTTGTATTAAAAGTAATATACAAAATGCACATACAATAAGGTAGTTATTTTTTTATAATATACAAAATACACATAAGACAATGTAAATTTGTTTAAAAATATATATACGAATACACATAAAATAACGTAGATTTCTATAGAAATATATATACAAAATGCACTTGAGATGCTGTAAATACGTATAAAAATATATATACAAAATAGACATTAAATAATGTAAATTCGTGTCAAAATAAATAAACAAAATATCAAAAAAAGAATGTGTATTTGTATGAAAATACATATACAAAATACACATAAAATAACGTAAATTTGTATAAAACTTTGTAAATTTGTATGAAAATATATAAACAAATACACATAAAATAACGTAAATTTTGATAAAATATATATACAAAATATACATTAAATAATGTAAATATGTATAAAAATATATATACAAAATACATATATAATAATGTTAAATAGTATCAAAATAAATAAACAGAATATCAATTAAATAATGTAAATTTGTATGAAAATAAAGATGCAAAATAATAATAATAATAATAATAATAATAATAATAATAATAATAATAATAATAATAATAATAATAATAATAATAATAATAATAATAATAATAATAATAATAATAATAATAATAATAATAATAATAATAATAATAATAATAATAATAATAATAATAATAATAATAATAATAATAACGCATATTTGCATAAAAATATATATACAAAAATACACATGAAATAATTAAATTTATATTGAAATAAATATACAATAAAGTAAATTTGTATTGAAATAGATATGTAAAATACACATCAATAATGTAAATTTGTATCAAAATATATATACGAATACACATAAAATAAAGTAAATTTCTATGAAAATATACATACAAAATACACATAAACTTATGTAAATAGTAAAAAATATATATACCAAATACACCTAAAATAATGTAAATTCGTATCAAAATAAATAAACAAAATTCCGATGAAAGAACGTATAATTGTATGAAAATAAATATACAAAATATACATAAAATAACGAAAATTTGTATAAAAATTTATACAAAAAAAAAATCAATTTGTCTGAAAATAGATATACAAAATACACATATAATTAGTTAAATTTGTCTTTAAATACATGTACAAAATACATATAAAATAATGTAAATTTTTATGAAATGAAAACATATAAACATAAAATAACGTACATTTGTATAAAATATACATACAAAATACACATAGAATAATGTAAAATCGTTTAAAAAAAAAAAAAACAGAATATCAATATAATAATGTAAATTTGATTGAAAATAAAGATGCAAAATACATATAAAATAAAGCATATTTTTATAAAAATATATATACAAAAATACACATAGAATAATTAAATTTGTATTAAAATTAATATACAAAATGCTTATACAATAAGGTAAATTTGTATTGAAATAGATATGCAAAATACACATAAATAATGTAAATTTGTTTCAAAATATATATAGGAATACACATAAAATAGAGTAGATATCTATGAAAATATACGTAAAAAATACATATAAAATGATGTAAAAAAGTATAAAAATATATATACCAAATACACCTAAAATAATTTAAATTCGTATCAAAATAAATAAGCAAAATTCCGATGAAAGAACGTATATGTGTAGGAAAATAAATATAGAAAGTATACATAAAATACCGAAAATTTGTAGAAAAATATATACAAAAAAAAACCCACAACAATAATTTCAATTTGTATGAAAATAGATATACAAAATACACATATAATTAGTTAAATTTGTATTTAAATACATGTACAAAATACACATAAAATAATGTAAATTTGTATGAAATGAACACAAATACACATAAAATAACGTACATTTGTATGAAATATATAAACAAAATACACATAGAATAATGTTAAATCGCATCAAAATATATACACAGAATATCAATAAAATAATATAAATTTGTATAAAAATAAAGATGCAAAATAACCATAAAATTAACCATATTTTTATAAAAATACAAATACAAAAATACACATAGAATAATTAAATTTGTATTAAAATTAATATACAAAATGCAAATACAATAAAATAAATTTGTATTGAAAAAAAAAGCGAAATACACATAAAACAGTGTTAATTTGTTTCAAAATAAATATACAAATACACATAAAATAACGTAGATTTCTATAGAAATATATATACAAAATACAGATGAAATGATGTAAATACGTATAAAAATATATATACAAAATACACATTAAATAATGTAAATTCGCGTCAAAATAAATAAACAAAATATCAATAAAAGAGTGTGTATTTGTATGAAAATAGCTATACAAAATACACATAAAATAACCTAAAATTATATAAAACTATATAGAAAATTACACAAAAATAATTTAAATTTGTATGAAAATAAATATACAAAATACACATAAAACTAGCTAAATTTGTATAGAAATACATATACAAAATACACATAAAATAAGGTAAATTTGAATAAAAATACATAAACAAATACACTTAAAATAACGTAAATTTGTATAAAATATATATACAAAATACAAATTAAATAATGTATATATGTATAAAAAAAATTATACAAAACACAAAAAGAATAATGTAAAATCGTATCAAAATAAATACACAGAATATTAATAAAATAATGTAAATTTGTATGAAAATAAAGAAGCAAATTACCCAATAAATAACGCCTTTTTTTATAAAAATATATACACAAATATACACATAATTTTTTTTAATTTGTATTAAAATAAATATACAAAATACACATACGATAAAGTAATTTTGTATTGAAATAGATATGCAAAATACATATAAAACAATGTAAATTTGTTTCAAAATATATATACGAATACACAAAATAACGTAGATTTCTATAAAAATATATATACAAAATACACATAAAATGAGGTAAATACGTATAAAAAATGTATACAAAATACACATAATTTAATGTAAATTCGTATCAAAATAAATAAACAATATACCAATAAAAAATGTGTATTTGTATTAATATAAATATACAAAATACACGTAAAATAACGTAGATTTATATAAAACTATATACAAAAATACATAGAAGTAATTAAATTTGTATGAAAATAGATATACAAAATACACACATAATAAGCTAAATTTGAATTGAAATATATATACAAAATAAATAAAATAAAGTAAATTTGTATCAAAATATTTATACAAATACACATATAATAACGTAAATTTGTATTAAGATATATAAACAAAATACACATTAAATAATGTAAATACGTATAAAAAATATGTACAAAATACACATATAATCATGTAATTCGTATCAAAATAAATAAATAAAATACCAATGAAAAAAATATAAATTTGTATGAGAAAACATATACAAAAAACACATAAAATAACGCAAATTTCTATTAAAATATATGTACAAAAATGCACAACAAATAAATTTGCATAAAAATATATATACAATACACAGATAGATGTATACAAAACACCTATGAAATAATCTAAATTCGTATCGAATTAAATTAAGAACATACCAATAAAATAATGTAGTTTTGGATGAAAATATATATAGAAAATACACATAAACTAACCTAATACAAATACAAATATACACATAAAATAATTTAAAATTGAATGAAATAAATATACAAAATAAACATAAAATAAGGTAAATTTGTAATGAAATATATGTAAAAATCACATAAAATAATATAAATTTGTATGAAAATATATATACAAATACACATTAAATAACAAGAATTTCTATAAAATTTGTATCAAAATATATACGAATACACATAATAAAATAACGTAAATTTTTATGAAAATGTATATACAAAATACACATAAAATAATTTAAATACGTAGAAAAATATATATACAAAATACACGTAAAATAATGTAAATTTGTATGAAAATATATAAACAAATACACATTAAATAATGTAAATATGAATAAAAAATATATATACAAAATACACATAGAATAATGTTAAATCGTATCAAAATAAATAAACAGAATATCAATAAAATAAAGTAAATTTGTATGAAAATAAAGATGCAAAATATCCATATAATAACGCATATTTGCAGAAAAATATATATACAAAAATACATATAAAAAAATTTAATTTGTATTAAAATAAATATACAAAATGCATGTACAATAAAGTAAATTTGTATTGAAATAGATATGCAAAATACACATCAATAATGTAAATTTGTATGAAAATGTATATACGAATACTCATAAAATTGAGTAAATTTCTATGAAAATATACATAAAAAATAGATATACAAAATACACATATAACAAGTTAAATTTGTATTTAAATACATGTACAAAAAACACATAAAATAATGTATATTTGTATGAAATGAAAACAAATACACATAAAATAACGTATATTTTATATAAAATATATATACAAAATACATATAGAATAATGTAAAATCATATCGAAATAAATACACAGAAAATCAATAAAATAATGTAAATTTGTATGAAAATAAAGATGCAAAACACCCATAAAATAAAGCATATTCTTATAAAAATACATATATAAAAATAAACATAGAATAATCAAATTTGTATTAAAATTAATATACAAAATGCACATTCAATAAAGTAAATTTGTATTGAAAAAATATGCAAAATACAAATAAGAAGAGATAAATTTGTTTCAAAATATATAAACGAATACACATAAAATAACGTAGATTTCTATAGAAATATATATACAAAATACACATGAAATGATGTAAATACGTATAAAAATATATATTCAAAATACACATTAAATATTGTAAATTCGTGTCAAAATGAATAAACAAAATATCATGAAAAGAATGTGTATTTATATGAAAATAGATATACAAAATACAAATAAAATAACATAAATTTGTATAAAACTATATACAAAAATACACAAAAATAATTTAAACTTGTATGAAAATAAATATACAAAAAACACATAAATTAGGTAATTTTGTTTTGAAATACATATAAAAATACACATAAAATAATGTAAATTTGAATGAAAATATATAAACATATACACTTAAAATAACGTAAATTTGTATCAAATATATATACAAATACACTTTAAATAATGTAAATATTTATAAAAAAAATAGATACAAAACACAAATAGAATAATGTAAAATCGTATCAAAATAAATACACAAAATATTAATAAA
Source organism: Eriocheir sinensis (assembly GCF_024679095.1). Taxonomy (NCBI): domain Eukaryota; kingdom Metazoa; phylum Arthropoda; class Malacostraca; order Decapoda; family Varunidae; genus Eriocheir; species Eriocheir sinensis. Next base: position 277,185 of record NW_026111429.1, on the reverse strand, counting down.
ATAATGTAAATTTGTATGAAAATTAAGATGCAAAATACCCATAAAATAACGCATTTTTTTTATAAAAATATATATACGAAAACACATAAATATCTGATTTTGTATTAAAATAAGTATACAAAATGCACATACAATAAGGTAAATTTATATTGAAATAGATACGCAAAATACATATAAAACAATGTAAATTTGTTTCAAAATATATAAAGGAATACACATAAAATAACGTAGATTTCTATAAAAATATATATACAAAATACACATATAATTAAGTAAATACGTATAATAATACGTATAATATAAACTCATATCAAAATAAATAAACAAAATACTAATAAAAGAATGTGTGTTTGTATAAATATAAATATACAAAATACACATATAATAACGTAAATTTATATAAAACTATATACAAAAATACATAAAAGTAAATAAATTTGTATTAAAATAGATATAGAAAATACACATAAAATAAATACAAATTTACGTTATTTTAAGTGTATTTTTTTATGTATTTTCATTCAAATTTACATTATGTTTTGTGTATTTTGTATATGTATTTCAATACAAATTTACCTAATTTTATGTGTATTTTGTATATTTATTTTCATACAAATTTAAAATATTTTTGTGTATTTTTGTATATAGTTTGATACAAATTTAGGTTATTTTATGTGTATTTTGTATATCTATTTTCATACAAATACACATTCTTTTATTGACATTTTGTTTATTTATTTTTACGCGAATTTACATTATATATATTTCTATAGAAATCTACTTTATTTTATGTGTATTCGTATATATATTTTGAAACAAATTTACATTGTTTTATTTGTATTTTTGAATATCTCTTTCAATACCAATTTACCTTACTGTATATGCATTTTGTATATTTATTTCAATACAAATTTAAATATTTTATGTGTATTTTGGTATACATATTTTTATAAAAAATGCGATATTTTTTGGGAATCTTGCATCTTTATTTTCATACAAATTTACATTATTTTATTGATATTCTGTGCATTTATTTTGATACGATTTTATATTATTCTATTTGTTTTTTGTATATATTTTTTTATACACATTTACTTTATTTAATGTGTATCTTGCATATATATTTTATACAAATATACGTTATTTTAAGTGTATTTGTTTATATATTTTCATTCAAATTTACATTATTTGATGTGTATTTTGTATATGTATTTCAATACAAATTTACCTAATTTTACGTGTATTTTGTATATTTCTTTTCATACAAATTTAAATTATTTCTGTGTATTTTTGTATATAGTTTTATACAAATTTGCGTTATTTGTATATGTTTTCTCATACAAATTGACTTTATTTTATTGCTATTTTGTTTATTTATTTTGATACGAATTACATGATTATATGTGTATTTTGTACATATTTTTTATACGTATTTACATTACTTAATGTGTATTTTGTTTATATATTTTTAAACAAATCTACGTTATTATATGTATTTGTATAAATATTTTGATACTAATTTACATTATTTTATGTATTTTGTATATACATTTGAATTCAAATTTAGCTTATTTTAGCTGTATTTTATATATCTATTTTCATACAAATTTAATTACTTATGTATATTTTTGTATATAGTTTTATACAAATTTACGATATTTTATGTGTATTTTGTATATTTATACAAATACACATTCTTTTATTGGTATTTTGTTTATTTATTTTGATACGATTTTACATTATTTTATGTGTATTTTGTATTAATTTTTTTATACGTATTTACTTCATTAATGTGTATTTTGTATATATATTTTTATAGAAATCTACGATATTTTATGTGTATTCGTATATATATTTTTAAACAAATTTACATTGTTTTATATGTATTTTGCATATCTATTTCAATACAAACTTACCTTATTGTATGTGCATTATATTTATTTTAATACAAATTTTAATATCTTATGTGTATTATGGTATATATATTTTAAAAAAATGCGTTATTATATGGCTATTTTGCATCTTTATTTTCATACAAATTTACATTATTTTATTAATATTCTGTGTATTTATTTTTTAAACTTTTTTACATTATTCTATTTCTGTTTTGTATATATTTTTTTATACATATTTACATTATTTAATGTGTATTTTGTATATTAATTTTAATACAAATTTAATTATTCTATGTGTATTTTTGTATATGTATTTTTATAAAAAAGTATGCTTTATTTTATGGGTATTTTGCATCTTTATTTTCATATAAATACGTATAAAAATATATATACAAAATACACATTAAATAATGTAAATTCGCGTCAAAATAAATAAACAAAATATCAAAAAAAGAATGTGTATTTGTATGAAAATAGATATTCAAAATACAAATAAAATAACCTAAATTTGTATTAAACTATATACAAAAATACACAAAAATATTTTAAATTTGTATGAAAATAAATATACAAAATACACATAAAATTAGGTAAATTTGTATTGAAATACATATACACAATACACATAAAATAATGTAAATTTGAATGAAAATACATAAGCAAATACACTTAAAATAACCTAAATTTGTATAAAAAAATATATACAAAACACAAATAGAATAATGTAAAATCGTATCAAAATAAATACACAGAATATTAATAAAATAATGTAAATTTGTTTGAAAATAAAGAGGCAAAATACCCATAAAATAACGCATTTTTTTTATTTATAAAAATATATATACCAAAATACACATAAAAAAACTAAATTTGTATTAAAATAAATATATATAAAAACACATACAATAAGGTAAATTTGTATTGAAATCGATATGCAAAATACATATAAAACAATGTAAATTTGTTTCAAAATATGTATACGAATACACATAAAATAACGTAGATTTCTATAAAAATATATATACAAAATACACATAAAATAAAGTAAATACGTATAAAAAAATGTATACAAAATACACACAAAATAATAATATTCTGTGTATTTATTTTGTTACGATTTTACATTATTCTATTTGGGTTTTGTATATATTTTTTTTATACATATTTACATTACTTAATGTGTATTTTGTATATATATTTTATAGAAATCTACGTTATTTTATGTGTATTCGTATATATATTTTGAAAGAAATTTACATTGTAGAATAGAATGTATTTATATGTATTTTGCATATTTGTATAAATATAAATATACAAAATGCACATAAAATAAGGTAAATTTATATAAAACAATATACAAAGATACACAGAAGTAATTAAATTTGTATGAAAATAGATATACAAAATACACACAAAATAAGCTTAATTTGAATTGAAATATATGTACAAAATACATAAAATAAAGTAAGTTTGTATCAAAATATTTTTACAAATACGCATATAATTACGTGAATTTTATATAAAAATATATAAACAAAATACACATTAAATAATGTTATTACGTATAAAAAAATATATACAAAATACACATATAATCATGTAATTCATATCAAAATAAATAAACAAAATACCAATAAAATAATGGAAATTTTTATGAGAAAACATATATAAAATACACATTAAATAAATAAATTTCTATAAAAACATATGTAAAAAAATGCACATAAAATAAATTTGCATTAAAAAATATATACAAAACACACATTACATAATGTAAATGAGTATAAACATATGTATACAAAATAAATATGAAAAAATCTAAATTCGTATCGAGTTAAATAAAGAAAATACCAATAAAATAATGGAATTTTGGATGAAAATGTATATAGAAAATACACATAAAAATACGTAAATACAAATACAAATATACACATAAAATAATTTAAAATTGAATGAAATATACAAATTAATCATAAAATAAGGTAAATTTGTAATGAAAAATATGTAAAAATACACGTAAAATAATATAAATTTGTACGAAAATATATATACAAATACACATAAAATAACATGAATTTGTATAAAATTTGTATCAAAATAAATAGGAATACACACAATAAAATAATGTAAATTTTTATTAAAATATATATACAAAATACACATAAAATAATGTAAATACGTAGAAAAATATATATACAAAATACACATAAAATAATGTAAACTCGTATCAAAATAAATAAACAAAACTATAATAAAAGATTCTATATTTGTATGAAAATATATATACAAAATACAAATAAAATAACTAAAATTTGTATAAAAATAAATACAAAAATACACAAAAATAATTTAAATTTGTTTGAAAATAGATATGCAAAATACACATAAAGTTAGGCAAATTTGTATTGAAATATATATATACAAAATACACATAAAATAATGTAAATTAGTATGAAAATATATAAACAAATACACATAAAATAACGTAAATTTCGATAAAATATATATACAAAAAATACATTAAATAATGTAAATATGTATAAAAATATATATACAAAATACACATAGAATAATGTTAAATCGTATCAAAATAAATAAACAGAATATCAATAAAATAATTTAAATTTGTATGAAAATAAAAATGCAAAATACCCATATGATAACGCATATATGCATAAAAATATATATACAAAAATACACATGAAATAATTAAATTTGTATTGAAATAAATATACAAAATGCATATACAATAAAGTAAATTTGTATTGAAATACATATGCAAAATACACATCAATAATGTAAATTTGTATCAAAATATATAAACGAATACACATAAAATAGAGCAAATTGCTATGAAAATATACATACAAAATACATATAAAATGATGTAAATAGTATAAAAATATATATACCAAATACACCTAAAATAATGTAAATTCGTATCAAAATAAACAAACAAAATTCCGATAAAAGAACGTATATTTTTAGGAAAATAAATATACAAAATACACATAAAATAACGAAAATTTGTATAAAAATATATACAAAAAACAAATAATAATTTATGAAAATTGTTATACAAAATACACATATAATCAGTTAAATTTGTACAAATTTGTACATGTACAAAATACATAAAATAATGAAAATTTGTATGAAAAAAAACACAAATACATAAATAACGTACATTTGTATAAATATAATATATAAAAATTACATAGAAAATAATGTAAAATCGTATCAAAATAAATACACAAAATATCGATAAAATAATGTAAATTTGTATGAAAATAAAGATGCAAAATACGAATAAAATAAAGCATTTTTATAAAATATATATACATAAATACACATTCAATAATTAAATTTGTAGTAAAATAATATATAAAAACACATACAATAAGGTAAATTTGTATTAAATAGATAAAAAATACATATAAAACAATGTAAATTTGTTTCAAAATATATACGAATACACATAAAATAACGTCGATTTCTATAAAATATATATACAAAATACACATAAAATGAAGTAAATACGTATAAAAAATGAATATAAATACACATAAAATAAATAAATATTAAATCAAAATAAATAAACAAAATACCAATAAAAGAATGTGTATTTGAATAAATATAAATATACATAATACACATAAAAAGTATTATATAAATTTACGTTATTTTATGCGTATTTTTTATTTATATTTATACAAATACACATTCTTTTATTGGTATTTTGTTTATTTATTTTGATACGAATTTACATTATTTTATGTGTATTTTGTATACATTTTTTTGTACGTATTTACTTCATTTTACGTGTATTTTGTATATATATTTTCATAGAAATCTACGTTATTTTATGTGTATTCGTATATATATTTTGAAACAAATTTACATAGTTTTATATGTATTTTGCATATCTATTTCAATACAAATTTAAATTAGTGTATGTGTATTTTGTATAATTATTTTAATACAAATTGAAATTTTTTATGTGTATTTTGGTATATATATTTTCATAAGAAAATTTGTTATTTTATGGGTATTTTTCTTCTTTATTTTCATACAAATTTACATTATTTTATTAATATTCTGAGTATTTATTTTGATACGATTTTACAATATTCTATTTGTGTTTTCTATATATTTTTTTATACATATTTACATTATTTAGTTTGTATTTTGTATATATATTTCATACAAATTTACGTTATTTTAAGTGTATTTGTTTATGTATTTTCATTCAAATCTACATTATTTTATGTGTATTTTGTATACGTATTTCAACACAAATTTACCTAATTTTATGTGTATTTTGTATATCTATTTTCATACAAGTTTAAATTATTTTTGTGTATTTTTGTATATATTTTTTACAAATTTAGGTTATTTTATGTGTATTTTGTATATATATTTTCATACAAATACACATTCTTTTATCGATATTTTGTTTACTTATTTTGACGCGAATTTACATTATTTAATGTGTATTTTGTATATATATTTTTATACGTATTTATATAATTTCATGTGTATTTTGTATATATATTTCTATAGAAATCTACGTTATTTTATGTGTGTTTGTATATATATTTTGAAACAAATTTACACTGTTTTATGTGTATTTTGCATATTTTTTCAATACAAATTTTCCTTATTGTATGTGCATTTTGTATATTAATTTTAATACAAATTTAATTATTCTATGTGTATTTTTGTTTATGTAATTTTATAAAAATATGCTTTATTTTATGGGTATTTTGCATCTTTATTTTCATTCAAATTTACATTATTTTATTGATACTCTGTGTATTTGTTTTGATACGATTTTACATTATTCCATGTGTATTTTGTATATAGATTTTATACAAATGTACGCTATTTTATGTGTAATTGTTTTCATTTCATACAAATTTACATTATTTTATGTGTATTTTGTACATGTATTTAAATACAAATTTAACTAATAATATGTATTTTGTATATCTATTTTCATACAAATTTTTTTTTGTGTGTGTATATATTTTTATACAAATTTTTGCTATTTTATGTGTATTTTGTATATTTATTTTCCAAAAAATATACGTTCTTTTATCGGAATTTTGTTTATTTATTTTGATACGAATTTACGTTATTTTAGGGGTATTTGGTATATATATTTTTATACTTATTTACATCATTATATATGTATTTTGTATGCATATTTTCATAGAAATTTACTCTATTTTATGTGTATTCGTATATCTCTTTTGATAAAAATTTACATTATTTAAGTGTATTTTGCATATCTATTTTAATATAAATTTACTTTATTGTATATGCACTTTTTATATTTATTTTAATATAAATTTAATTTATTCATGTGCATTTTTGTATATTTATTTTTATTACATTTACATTATTTTATTGATATTCTGTTTATTTATTTTTATACGAGTTAATATTATTTTATGTGTATTTTGTATATTTATTTTTTTATACATATTTACATTATATAATGTTTATTTTGTATATATATTTTATCCAAATTTATGTCATTTTATGTGTATTTCTTTATATATTTTCATACAAATTTACATTATTTTATGTGTATTTTGTATATGTATTTCAATACAAATTTGTATAATTTTATGTGTATTTTGCATATCTATTTTCAAACTAGTTTAACTTATTTTTGTGTATTTTTGTATATATTTTTATAAAAAATTTACTTATTTTATTTGTATTTTGTATATATATTTTCCTACAAATATACACTCTTTTATTGCAATTTTGTCTATTTATTTTGATACGAATTTACATTATTTTATGTGTGTTTTGTATATATACTTTTCTACGTCTTTAAATTATTTTATGTGTATTTTGTATATACATTTTCATAAAAATTTACGTTATTTTCTTGTGTGTATTCGTATATATTTTGAAACAAATTTTATTCAAATTCATGTTATTTTATGTGTATTTGTATAAATATTTTCATACAAATTTAGATGTGTATTTTGTATAAATTTTTTTATACGTATTTACTTAATTTTATGTGTATTTTGTATATATATTTTTATAGAAATCTACGTTATTTTGTGTATTCGTATATATATTTTTAAACAAATTTACATAGTTTTATATGTATTTTGCATATCTATTTCAATACAGATTTACCTTAATGAATGTGCATTTTGTATATTTATTTTAATACAAATTTAAATATTTTATGTGTATTTTGGTACATATATATTTTCTAAAAAATGCGTAATTTTATGGGTATTTTGCATCTTTATTTTCATACAATTTTACATTATTTTATTAATATTCTGTGTATTTATTTTGATACGATTTTACCCTATTCTATTTGTGTTTTGTATATATTTTTTTCATTCATATTTGCATTATTTAATGTGTATTTTGTAAATATATTTTATACAAATTTACGCTATTTAAAGTGTATTTGTTTATATATTTTCATTCAAATTTACATTATTTTATGTGTATTTTGTATATGTATTTCAATACAAATTTACCTAATTTTATGTGTATTTTGTATATTTATTTTCATACAAATTTAAATTATTTTTGTGTATTTTTGTATGTATTTTTTATATATATTTTTATAGAAAATTACGTTTTTTTATGTGTATTCGTATATATATTTTGAAATAAATTTACCTTGTTTTATGTGTGTTCTGCATATCTGTTTCAATACAAATTTACCATATTGTTTGTTCATTTTGTATATTAATTTTAATATAAATTTAATTATTTTATGTGTATTTTTGTATATGTATATTTATAAAAAATATGCTTTATTTTATGGGTATTTTGCATCTTTATTTTCATACAAATTTACATTATTTTATTGACATTCTGTGTATTTATTTTGATACAATTTTACATTATTCTATGTGTATTTTGTATATATATTTTATAAAAATGTAAGCTAAATTTGAATTGAAATCTATATACAAAATACATAAAATAATGTAAATTTGTATCAAAATATTTATACAAATACACATATAATAAAGTAAATTTAAAAAAAAATATATAAACAAAATACACATTAAAAAATGTAAATACGTATAAAAAAATATGTACAAAATACACATATAATCATGTAATTCGTATCAAAATAAATAAACAAAATACCAATAAAATAATGTAAATTTGTGTGAGAAAACATATACAAAATACACATAAAATAACGCAAATTTCTATAAAAATATATGTACAAAAATGCACATAAAATAAAGTACAAAATACCTATGAAATAATCTAAACTCGTATCGAATTAAATTAAGAAAATACCAATAAAATAATGTAATTTTGGATGAAAATATATATATAGAAAATACACATAAAATAACCTAAATACAAATACAAATATACACATAAACTAATTTAAAATTAAAAGAAATAAATATAAAAAAAACATAAAATAAGTTAAATTTGTAATGAAATATATGTAAAAATACACATAAAATAATATAAATTTGAATGAAAATATATATACAAATACACATATAATAACATGAATTTGTATAAAATTTGTATCAAAATATATACGAATATACACAATAAAATAATGTATTTTTTTATGAAAATATATATACAAAATACACATAAAATAATGTAAATATGTAAGGAAAATATATACAAAATACACCTAGAATAATGTAAAATTGTATTAATATAAATCTACAGAATATCAATAAAGTAATGTAAAAATGAAAACAAAGATTATCTAATGTGTGTTTTGTATATATATTTTTATGCAAATTTATTTTATGTTCATTTTTGTACATATATTTTTATAGAAATTTGCGTTATTTTATGTATATAGTTTTATATAAATTTACTTTATTTTATGTGCATTTTGTATATTTATATTTATACAAATACACATTCTTTTATTGGTATATTGTTTATTTATATTTATACGAATTTACATTATTTTATGTGAATTTTGTATATATATTTTTATACGTATTTACTTAATTTTATGTATATTTTGTATATGTATTTTTATAGAAATCTACGTTATTTTATGTGTATTCGTGTATATATTTTGAAACAAATTTACATTATTTTATATGTATTTTGCATATATATTTCAATACAAATTTACCTTATTGTATGTGCATTTTGTATATTTATTTTAATACAAATTCAAATATTTTATGTGTATTTTGGTATCTATAATTTTATAATTTTATAGGTATTTTGCATCTTAATTTTCATACAAATTTACATTATTTTATTAATATTCTGTGTATATATTTTGATACGATTTTACATTATTCTATTTGTGTTTTGTATATATTTTTTTTATACATATTTACATTATTTAATGTGTGTTTTGTATATATATTTCAAACAAAATTGTTATTATATGTGTATCTGTTTATATATTTTCTTTCAAATTTGTATAAAACTTTATACAAAAATACACAAAAGTAATTAAATTTGTATGAAAATAGATATACAAAAATACACTTAAAATATATGCTAAATTTGAATTGAAATATATATACAAAATACATAAAATAATGTAAATTTGTATCAAACTATTGATACAAATACACATATAATAACGTAAATTTGTATAAAAATATATAAACAAAATACATATTAAATAATGTAAATACGTATAAAAGATATGTACAAAATACACATATAATAATGTAATTCGTATCAAAATAAATAAACTAAATACCAATAAAATAATGTAAATTTGTATAAGAAAACACATAGAAAATACACATAGAAGAACGGAAATTTCTATAAATATATATGTACAAAAATGCACATAAAATAAAGTAAATTTGCATAAAATTATATATACAAAACACACATTAAATAATGTAAATGCGTATAAAAATATGTATACAAAATACCTATGAAATAATCTAAATTCTTATCGAATTAAATTAACAAAATACCAATAAAATAATGTAGTTTTTCGATGGAAATATATATAGAAAATACACATAAAATAACCTAAATACAAATACAAATATACACATTAAATAATTTAATATTAAATGAAATAAATATACAAAATAAACATAAAATAAGGTAAATTTGTAATGAAATATATGTACAAAATACACATCAAATAATGTAAATTTATATGAAAATATATATACAAATACACATAAAATACCATGAATTTGTATAAAAATATATATTCAAAATAAATATTATATAATGTAAATGCGTATAAAAATATATATACCAATAAAATAATATATATTTGAATAAAAAGAAATTTACAAAATACACATAACATAACTAAAATTTGTATTAAAATATATACAAAAATACATAGAAATAATTTGAATTTGTATGAAAATAGATATACAAGATACGCGTAAAGCTAGGTAAATTTCTTTTGAAATATATATACAAAATACCAATAAAATATTGTAAAATTGTGTCAAAATATATAAACGAATACACATAAAATAATGTAAATTTGTATGAAAATAATATACAAAATACACATAGAATAAAGTCAATTCGTATCAAAATGAATGACCAGAATATCAATAAAATAATGTAAATTTGTATGAAAATAAAGATGCAAAATACCCATGAAATAAAGCATATTTTTATAAAAATACATATACACAATTAAATAATGTAAATTCGCGTCAAAATAAATAAACAAAATATCAATAAAAGAATGTGTATTTATATGAAAATAGATATACAAAATACACATGAAATAACATAAATTTGTATAAAACTATATACAAAAATACACAAAAATAATTTAAATTTGTATGAAAATAAATATACAAAATACACATAAAATTAGGTAAATTTGTATTTAAATACATACACAAAATACACTTAAAATAATGTAAATTTGAATGAAAATATATAAAGAAATACACTTAAAATAACGTAAAATTGTATAAAATATATATACAAAATACACATTAAATAATGTAAATATATTTAAAAAAATATTTACAAAACACAAATAGAATAATGTAAAATCGTATCAAAATGAATACACAGAATGTTAATAAAATAATGTAAATTTGTATGAAAATTAAGATGCAAAATACCCATAAAATACGCATACCAAATACCAAAATACACATGAAATAATTGAATTTGTATTAAAATAAATTTACAAAAAGCACATACAATAAGGTAAATCTGTATTTAAATAGATATGCAGAATACATATAAACAATGTAAATTTGTTTCAAAATATATATACGAATACACATAAAATAAGGTAGATTTCTATAAAAATATATATACAAAATACACATAAAATTAAGTAAATACGTATAAAAAAAATGTATACAAAATACACATAAAATAATGTAAATTCGTATCAAAATAAATAAACAAAACACCAATACAAGAATGTATATTTGCATAAATATAAAAATACAAAATACACATTAAATAACGTAAATTGTAATTTACATTATTTTATTAATATTCTGTTTATTTATTTTGATACGATTTAACATTATTCTTTGTGTATTTTGTATATATATTTTTATACATATTTACATTATTTAATGTATATTTTGTATATATATTTTTTCCAAATTTAAGTTATTTAATGTGTATTTGTTTATATATTATCATACAAATTTACATTACTTTATGTGTATTTTGTATATGTGTTTCTATGCAAATTTGCCTAACTTTATGTGTATTTTGCATATCTATTTTCAAACAAATTTAAATTATTTTTTTGTATTTTTGTATTTATTTTTATACAAATTTGAGTTATTTTATTTGTATTTTGTATATATATTTTCCTACAAATATACATTCTTTTATTGTAATTTTGTTTATTTATTTTGATACGAGTTTACATTATTTTATGTGTATTTTGTATACATATTTTTCTACGTATTAACATTATTATATGTGTATTTTGTATATATATTTTAATAAAAAATTACATTATTTTATAGTGTGTATTCGTATTTATTTTGATACAAAGTTTATACAAATTCATGTTTTTTTATGTACATTTGTATATATATTTTCATAGAAATTTATATTATTTTATGTAAATTTTTACATATTTTTCATTACAAATTTACTTTATTTTATGATTATTTTGTATATTTATTTCATTCAATCTTAAATTATTTGATGTGTATATTTATATTTGTATTTAGGTAATTTTATGTGTATTTTCTATATATATTTTCATCCAAAATTACATTATTTTATTGGTATTTTCTTAATTTAACTCGATACGAATTTAGATTTCTTCATAGGTATTTTGTATACATATTTTATGTGTATTTTATATATGTTTTCTCATACAATTTTTTTTTTATACGAGTTATATGATTATATGTGTTTTTTGTACATATTTTTTTTATATATATTTACATTATTTAATGTGTATTTTGTTTATATATTTTTATACAAATTTACGTTATTATATGTGTATTTGTATAAATATTTTGATACAAATTTACTTTATTTTATGTATTTTGTATATATATTTCAATTCAAATTTAGCTTATTTTGTGTGTATTTTGTATATCTATTTTCATAAAATTTAATTACTTCTGTGTATTTTTGTATATAATTTTATATAAATATACGTTATTTTATTTGTATTTTGTATATTTACATTTATACAAATACACATTTTTCTAATGGTATTTTGTTTATATATTTTTCTACGTATTTACATTATTTCATGTGTATTTTGTATATATATTTTCATAAAAATTTACGTTATTATATGTGTATTTGTATAAAAATTTTAATACAAATTTTCATTATTTGATGTATTTTGTATATATTTTTCAATTCAAATTTAGCTTGTTTTATGTGTATTTTGTATATCTATTTTCATACAAATTTAATTACTTTTGTGTATTTTTGTATATAGTTTATACAAATTTACGTTATTTTATGTCTATTTTGTATGTCTATATTTATACAAATACAAATTCTTTTATTGGTATTTTGTTTATTTATTTTGATACGAATTTACATTATTTTATGTGTATTTTGTATACATTTTTTATACGTATTTACTTCATTTTGTGTGTATTTTGTATATATATTTTATAAAAATCTACCTTATCTTATGTGTATTCGTATATATATTTTGAAACAAATTTACATTGTTATATATGTATTTTGCATATCTATTTCAATATAAATTTACCTTTTTGTATGTACATTTTTTATATTTATTTTAATACAAATTCAAATATTTTATGTGTATTTTGGTATATATATTTTTATAAAAAATGCGTTATTTTATGGGTATTTTGCATCTTAATTTTCATACAAACTTACATTATTTTATTAATATTCTGTGTATTTATTTTGATACGATTTTACATTATTCTATATGTGTTTTGTAAATATATTTTTTGATACATATTTACATTTTTAATGTGATATTGTATATATATTTTATACAAATTTATTTAAGTGTATTTGTTTATATATTTTCACTCAAATTTAATTATTATTTTATGTGTATTTTGTTTATGTATTTCAATACAAATTTTCCTAATTTAATGTGTATTTTGTATATTTATTTTCATACAAATTTTAATTATTTTTGTGTATTTTTGTATATAGTTTTATACAAACTTAGGTTATTTTATGTATATTTCATAAAATAACGTAGATTTCTATAAAAATATATATACAAAATACACATAAAATGAAGTAAATACGTATAAAAAAATGTATACAAAATACTAATAAAAGAATGTGTATTTGTATAAATATAAATATACAAAATACACATAAAATAACGTAAATTTATATAAAACTATATACAAAAATCCACAGAAGTAATTAAATTTGTATGAAAATAGATATACAAAATACACATAAAATAAGCTAAATTTGAATTGAAATATATATACAACATACATAAAATAATGTATATTTGTATCAAAATAATTATACAAATACACATATAATAACGTAAATTTGTATAGAAATATGTAAACAAAATACACATTAAATAATGTAAATACGTATAAAAAAATATGTACAAAATATAAAAAAATTATGTAATTCGTATCAAAATAAATAAACAAAATACCAATAAAATAATGTAAATTTATATGAGAAAACATATACAAAATACACATAAAATAACGCAAATTTAAAAAAAAAATATATGTACAAAAATGCACATAAATTAAATTAAATTTGCATAAAAATAAATATACAAAACACACATTATATAATGTAAATGCGTATAAAAATATGTATACAAAATACCTATGAAATAATCTAAATTCGTATCGAATTCAATTAACAAAATACCAATAAAATAATGTAATTTTGGATGTAAATATATATAGAAAACACACATAAAATAACCTAAATACAAATACAAATATACACATTAAATAATTTAAAATTGAATTAAATAAATATTCAAAATAAACATAATATAAAGTAAATTTCTAATGAAATATATGTAAAAATGCACATAAAATAATGTAAATTTGTATGAAAATATATATACAAATACACATAAAATAACATGAGTTTGTATAAAATTTGTAACAAATTATATACGAATAAACACAATAAAATAAGGAAAATTTTTATGAGAATATATATACAAAATACACATAAAATAATGTAAATACGTAGAAAAATACATATACAAAATACACATAAAATAATGTAAATTCGTATCAAAATAGATAAACAAAATTCCAATAAAAGAATTTATATATCTGGGAAAATATATATACAAAATACAAATGAAATAACTAAAATTTGTAAAAAAATATATACAAAAATACACAAAAATAATTTAAATTTGTTTGAAAATAAATATGGAAAATACACATAAAATTAGGCAAATTTGTATCAAATACATATACAAAACCCACATAAAATAATATAAATTTGTATGAAAATATATAAACAAATACACATAAAATAACGTAAATTTGAATAAAATATATATACAAAATATACATTAAATAATTTAAATATGTATAAAATATATATACAAAATACACATAGAATAAAGTAAAATCGTATCAAAATAAATAAACAAAATATCAATAATATAATGTAAATTTGTATGAGATGCAAAATACACATATAATAACGCATATATGTATAAAAATATATAAACAAAAATACATATATAATAATTATTTTTTTATTAAAATAAATATACAAAATGCACATACAATAAAGTAAATTTGTATTGAAATAGATATGCAAAATACACATCTATAAAGTAAATTTGTATCAAAATATATATACGAATACTCATAAAATAGAGTAAATTTATATGAAAATATGCATACAAATACATATAAAATGATGTAAATAAGTATAAAAATATATATACCAAATATACCTCAAATAATGTAAATTCGTATCAAAATAAATAAAGAAAATTCCGATAAAAGAACGTATATATGTAGGAAAATAAATATACAAAATACACATTTAAATACATGAACATAATACACATAAAATAATGAAAATTTGTATAAAATGAAAACAAATACACATAAAGTAACGTATATTTGCATAAAATATATATACAAAATACATATAGAATAATGTAAAATCGAATTAAAATAAATACACAGAATATCAATAAAATAATGTAAATTTGTATGAAAATAAAGATGCAAAATACTCATAAAATAATTAAATTTGTATTAAAATTAACATAAAAAATGCATATGCAATAACGTGAATTTGTATTGAAAAAATATGCAATATACACATAATACAGTGTAAATTTGTTTAAAAATATATATAAGAATACACATAAAATAACGTAGATTTCTATAGAAATATATATATACAAAATACACATGAAATGATATAAAATATATATAAAAAATGCACATTAAATAATGTAAATATGTATATAAAAAAAATATACAAAACACAAATAGAATAATGTAAAATAGTATCAAAATAAATACACAGAATCTTAATAAAATAATGTAAATTTGTATGTAAATTAAGATGCAAAATACCCATAAAAAAACACATTTTTTTAAAAAATAAATATACCAAAATACACATAAAATATTTGAATTTGTATTAAAATAAATATACAAAATGCACATACAATAAGGTAAATTTGTATTGAAATAGATATGCAAAATACATATAATACAATGTAAATTTGTTTCAAAATATATATACGAATACACAAAATAACGTAGATTTCTATAAAAATATATACAAAATACACATAAAAAGAAGTAAATACGAATAAACAAATGTATACAAAATACACAAAAAATAATGTAAATTCGTATCAAAATAAATAAACAAAATATAAATAAAAGAATGTGTATTTGTATAAATATAAATATACAAAATACACATAAAATAACGTAAATTTGTATAAAACTATATACAAAAATACACAGAAGTAATTAAATTTGTATGAAAATAGATATACAAAATAAAAATAAAATAAGCTAAATTTGAATTGAAATGTATATACAAAATACATAAAATAATGTAAATTTGTATCAAAATATTTATACAAATACACATATAATAACGTAAATTTGTTTAAAAATATATAAACAAAATACACATTAAATAATGTAAACACATATAAAAAACATGTACAAAATACATATATAATCATGTAATTAGTATCAAAATAAATAAACAAAATAGCAATAAAATAATAATAATAATAATAAATGGTCTATTCATTTGTAGCAGCCATTAAATAATGTAAACTCGCGTCAAAATAAATAAGCAAAATATGAATAAAAGAATGTGTATTTGTATGAAAATAGATATAGAAAATACACATAAATAACCTAAATTTGTATAAAACTATATACAAAAAAACAAAAATAATTTAAATTTGTAGGAAAATAAATATACAAAATACACATAAAATTAGGTAAATTTGTATTGAAATACATATACAAAATACACTTAAAATAATGTAAATTTGAATGAAATTATATAAACAAATACACTTAAAATAACGTTAATTTGTATAAAATATATATAAAAAATACACATTAAATAATGAAAATATGTATAAAAAAAAACACAAATAGTATAATATAAAATCGTATCAAAATATATACACAGAATATTAATAAAATAATGTACATTTGAATGAAAACTAAGATGCAAAATACCTATAAAATAACGCATTTTTTATAAAATTATATATACCAAAATACACAAAAAATATTTGAATTTGTATTAAAATAAATATACAAAATGCACATACAATAAGGTAAATTTGTATTGAAATAGATATGCAAAATACATATAAAACATTGTAAATTTGTTTCAAAATATATATACAAAATACAAATAATATTAAGTAAATACGAATCAAAAATGTATACAAAATACACATAAGATAATGTAAAATTGTATAAATATAAATAAACAAAATACCAATAATAATAATAATATGTATTTGTATAAATATAAATATACAAAATGCACATAAAATAACGTAAATTTGTTTCAAAATATTAAAACAAAAATACACAGAAGTAATTAAATTTGTATGAAAATATATATACAAAATACACACAAAATAAGCTAAATTTGAATTGAAATATATATACAAAATACATAAAATAAAGTAAATTTTTTTCAAAATATTTTTAACAAATACACATATAATAACGTAAATTTGTATAAAAATATATAAGCGAAATACACATTAAGTAATGTAAATACGTATAAAAAATTCATTCGTATCAAAATAAATAAAAAAAGACTAATTAAATAATGTAAATTTGTATGAGAAAACATATACAAAATACACATAAAATAACGCAAGTTTCTATAAAAATATATGTACAAAAATGCAGATAAAATTAGTTTGCATAAAAAAATATATACTAAACACACAATAGATAATGTAAATGAGTATAAAAATATGTATACAAAATACCAATGAAATAATCTAAATTCGTATCGAGTTAAATTAAGAAAATAACAATAAAATAATGTAATTTTATATGAAAATATATATAGAAAACACACATAAAATAACCTAAATAGAAACACAAATATACACATTAAATAATTTAAAATTGAATTAAATAAATATACAAAATAAACATAAAATAGGGTAAATTTGTAATAAAATATATGTAAGAATACACATAAAATAATATAAATTTGTATGAAAATATATATACAAATACACATAAAATAACATGAATTTGTATAAAATTTGTTTCAAAATATATACGAATACACACAATAAAATAACGTAAATTTTTATGAAAATGTATATATAAAATACACTTAAGATAATTTAAATACGTAGAAAAATATATATACAAAATACACATAAAATAATGTAAATTCGTAAAAAATTTGTATGAAAATATATAGACAAATACACATAAAATAACGTAAATTTGGATAAAATATATATACAAAATATACATTAAATATTTTAAATATGTATAAAAATATATTATATTATATATATTTTTATTGAAATTTGCGTTATTTATGTGTATTTTGTATATGTTTTCTCATAGAAATTTACATTATTTTATTGGTATTTTGTCTATTTATTTTCATACGAATTACATAATTATTTGTGTATTTTGTACATTTTTTTATACGTATTTACATTATTTAATGTGTATTTTGTTTATATATTTTTATACAAATTTACGTTATTATATGTGTATTTGTAAAAGTATTTTGATACAAATATACATTATTTTATGTATTTTGTATATATATTTCAATTCAAATTTAGCTTATTTTATGTGTATTTTGTATATCTATTTATTTTAATACAAAATCAAATATTTTATGTTTTTTCGTATATATATATTTTTATAAAAAATGCGCTATTTTATGGGTATTTTGAATCTTAATTTTCATACAAATTTCCATTATTTTATTAATATTTTCTGTATTTATTTTGATACGATTTTACATTATTTTATTTGTGTTTTGTATATATATTTTTTTATACATATTAACATTATTTAATGTGTTTTTTGTATATATATTTGATACAAATTTACGTTATTTTAAGTCTATATGTTTATATATTTTCATTCAAATTTATTTTATTTTATGTGTATTTTGTATATGTATTTCAATACAAATTTACCAAATTTTATGTTTTTTGTATCTTTATTTTCATACAAGTTTAAATTATTTTTGTTTATTTTTGTATATAGTTTTATACAAATTTAGGTTATTTTATGTGTATTTTGTATATCTATTTTCATACAAATACACATTCTTTTCATGATTGTTTTTTATTTATTTTGACACGAATTAACATTATTTAATGTGTATTTTGTATATATATTTTTATACGTATTTACATTATTTCAAGTGAATTTTGTATATATATTTCTATAGAAATCTACGTTATTTTATGTGTATTCGTATATATATTTTGAAACAAATTTACATTGTTTTATGTGTATTTTGCATATTTTTTCAATACAAATTTACATTATTGTATGTGCATTTTGTATATTAATTTTAATACAAATTTGATTAATCTATGTGTATTTTTGTGTATGTATTTTTATAAAAATATGCTTTATTTTATGGGTATTTTGCATCTTTATTTTCATACCAATTTAAATTATTTTATTGATATTCTGTGTATTTATTTGGTATGATTTTACATTATTGTATGTGTATTTTGTATATATATTTGATATAAAATGTATTTGTTTTCATTTCATACAAATCTACATTATTTTATGTGTTTTTTGTACATGTATTTAAATACAAATTTAACTAGTTATATGTGTATTTTGTATATCTATTTTGTATGTATATTTTCATAGAAATTTACTCTATTTTATGAGTATTCGTATATATATTTTGATACAAATTTACATTATTGATGTGTATTTTGCATATCTATTTCAATACAAATTTAATTTATTGTACGTGCATTTTGTATATTTATTTTAATACAAATTTAATTATTTTATATGTATTTTTGTATATATATTTTTATGCAAATATGCGTTATTATATGGATATTATGCAGCTTTTTTTTCATACAAATTTACATTATTTTATTGATATTCTCTTTATTTATTTTGATACGATTTAACATTATTCTATGTGTATTTTGTATATATTCTCTTATACATATTTACATTATTTAAGGTTTATTTTGTATATATATTTTATCCAAATTTACATTATTTTATGTGTATTTGTTTATATATTTTTATACAAATTTACATTATTTTATGTGTATTTTGTATATACATTTTCATAAAAAAATACGTTATTTTATTGTGTGTATTCGTATATATTTTGATACAAATTTTATACAAATTCATGTTATTTAATGTGTATTTGTATATATATTTTCATACAAATTTATATTATTTTATGTGTATTTTTTCATATATTTCATTACAAATTTACCTTATTTTATGTTTATTTTGTATATTTATTTCATTCAATTTTAAATTATTTGATGTGTATATTTGTATTTGTATTTAGGTTATTTTATGTGTATTTTGTATATATATTTTCTTAATTTAATTCGATACGAATTTAGATTATTTCATAGGTATTTTGTATACATATTTTTATACTCATTTACATTATCTAATGTGTGTTTTGTATTTATATTTTTATGCAAATTTATTTTATGTTCATTTTTGAACATATATTTTTATAGAAATTTGCGTTATTTTATGTATATAGTTTTATCTAAATTTACGTTATATTATGTGCATTTTGTATAATTATATTTATACAAATACACATTCCTTTATTGCTATATTGTTTATTTATATTTATACGAATTTACATTATTTTATGTGTATTTTGTGTACATTTTTTGATACGTATTTTCTTAATTTTATGTGTATTTTGTATATGTATTTTTATAGAAATCTACGTTATTTTATGTGTATTCGCATATATATTTTGAAACAAATTTACATTATTTTATATGTATTTTGCATATCTATTTCAATACAAATTTAACTTATTGTATGTGCATTTTGTATATTTATTTTGATACAAATTCAAATATTTTATGTGTATTTTGGTATCAATAATTTTATAAAAAATGCGTTATTTTATAGGTATTTTGCATCTTAATTTTCATACAAATTTACATTATTTTATTAATATTCTGTGTATATATTTTGATACGATTTTACATTATTCTATTTGTGTTTTGTATATATTTTTTTATACATATTTACATTATTTAATGTGTATTTTGTATATATATTTCATACAAACTTACGTTATTATATGTGTTTTTGTTTATATATTTTCTTTAAAATTTACATTATTTTATGTGTTTTTTGTATATGTATTTCAATAGAAATTAACCTAATTTTATGTGTATTTTGTATACTTCTTTTCATACAAATTTAAATTATTTTTGTGTATTTTTGTATATAGTTTTATACAAATTTAGGTTATTAAATGTACGCATTTACATTATTTAATGTGTGTTTTGTATATATATTTTTATCCAAAGTTGATTTATTTTACGTTCATTTTTGGACATATTTTTATAGAAATTAGCGTTATTTTATATGTATTTGTATATGTTTTCTCATACAAATTTACATTATTTTATTGCTATTTTGTTTATTTAGTTTGATACGAATTACATGATTATATGTGTATTTTGTACACATTTTTTATACGTATTTACATTACTTAATGTGTATTTTGTTTATATATTTTTAAACAAATTTACGTTATTATATGTATTTTTATAAATATTTTGATACAAATTTACATTATTTTATGTATTTTGTATATACATTTCAATTCAAATTTAGCTTATTTTATCTGTATTTTGTATATTTATTTTCATACGAATTTGATTACTTCAGTGTATTTTTGTATATAGTTTTATACAAATTTACGTTATTTTATGTGTATTTTGTATATTTATGTTTATACAAATACACATTCTTTTATTGGTATTTTGTTTATTTATTTTGATACGAATTTACATTATTTTATGTGTATTTTGTATACATTTTTTTATACGTATTTACTTCATTTTACGTGTATTTTGTATATATATTTTTATACAAATCTACGTTATTTTATGTGTATTCGTATATATATTTTGAAACAAATTTACATTGTTTTTTATGTATTTTGCATATCTATTTCAATACAGATTTACCTTATTGTATGTGTATTTTGTATATTTATTTTAATACAAATAAATTTTTTATGTGTATTTTTAAATATATATTTTAAAAAAATGCGTTATTTTATGGGTATTTTGCTTCTTTATTTTCATACAAATTTACATCATTTTATTAATATTCTGTGTATTTATTTTGATACGATTTTACATTATTCTATTTGTGTTTTGAATATATTTTTTTATACAAATTTACGTTATTATAAGAGTATTTGTTTATGTATTTTCATTCAAATTTACAGTATTTTATGTGTATTTTTATATGTATTTCAATACAAATTTACCTAATTTTATGTGTATTTTGTATATATATTTTCATACAAATTTAAATTATTTTTGTGTATTTTTGTTTATAGTTTTATACAAATTTATGTTATCTGATGTGTATTTAGTATATTTATTTTCATACAAATACACATTCTTTTATTGACATTTTGTTTATTTATTTTGACGAGAATTTACATTATTTAATGTGCATTTTGTATATATATTTTTATACGTATTTACATCCTTTCATGTGTATTTTGCATATTTATAAAAAATGCGTTATTTTATGGGTATTTTGCATCTTTATTTTCATACAAATTTACGTTATTTTATTTACATTGTGTATTTATTTTAATACGATTTTACATTATTCTATTTGTGTTTTGTATATATATTTTTTATACATATTTATATTATTTAATGAGTATTTTTTATATATATTTTATACAAATTTATGTTAATTTAAGTGTATTTGTTTATATATTTTCATTCAAATTTACATTATTTTATGTGTATTTTTTATATGTATTTCTTTTCAAATTTACCTAATTTTATGTGTATTTTGTATATTTACTTTCATACAAATTTAACTTATTTTTGTGTATTTTTATATATAGTTTTATAAAAATTTACGTTATTTTATGTGTATTTTGTATATGTATTTTCATACAAATACACATTCTTTTATTGATATTTTAATTATTTATTTTGACACGAATTTACATTATTTAATGTGTATTTTGTATATATATTTTTATACATATTTACAACATTTCATGTGTATTTTGTATATATATTTCTATAGAAATCTACGTTATTTTATGTGTATTCGTATATATATTTTGAAACAAATCTACATTATTTTATGTGTATTTTGTATATATATTTCATTATAAATTTGCCTTATTTTAAGTTTATTTTTATATCTATTTTCATTCAAATTCAAATCATTTTATGTGTATATATTTATTTGTATTTACGTTATTTTATGTGTATTTTCTATATATATTTTCATTCAAAATTACACTATTTTATCGGTATTTTGTTCATTTATTTCGATACGAATTTAGATTATTTCATATGTATTTTCTATACATATACATATAGAGTATATTTCTATGAAAATATATATTCAAAATACATATAAAATTATGTAAATAAGTATAAAAATATATATATCAAATACACCTAAAAAAAATGAAAAATCGTATCAAAATAAATAAATAAAATTCCGATAAAAGAACGTATATTTGTAGGAAAATAAATATATAAAATACACATAAAATTACGAATATTTGAATAGAAATATATACTAAAATTCACAAAATTAATTTCATTTGTATGAAAATAGATATACAAAATACACATATAATTAGTTAAATTTGTATTTAAATACATGTACAAAATTCACATAAGATAATGTAAATTTGTATGAAATGAAAACAAATTCACATAAAATAAAGTACATTGGTATAAAATAGATATACAAAATATACATAGAATAATGTAAAATCGTATCAAAATAAATACACAGAATATCAATAAAATAATGTAATTTTGTATGAAAATAAAGATGCAAAATACCTATAAAATAAAGCATTTTTTTTATAAAAATACATATACAAAAATACACATAGAATAGCTAAATTTGTATTAAAATTAATATACAAAATGCACGTACAATAAGGTAAATTTGTATTGAAAAAATATGCAAAATGCACATAAAACAATGTATATTTGATTCAAAATATATATACGAATACACATAAAATAACGTATATTTCTATAGAAATATATATACAAAATACACATGAAATGACATAAATACGTATAAAAATATATATACACAATTTACATTAAATAATGTACATTCGCATCAAAATAAATAAACAAGATATCAATAAAAGAATGTGTATTTGAATGAAAATAGATATACAAAATACACATAAAATATTGTAAATTTGTATAAAACTCTATACAAAAATTCACAAAAAATAATTTAAATTTGTATAAAATATATATACAAAATACACATGAAATTAGGTAAATTTCTATTGAAATACATATACAAAATACACATAAAATAATATAAATTTGAACAAAAATATATAAACAAATACACTTAAAATAACGAAAATTTGTATGAAATATATATAGAAAATACACATTAAATAATGTAAATATGTATAAAAAAATATATACAAAACACAAATAGAATAATGTAAAATAGTATCAAAATAAATACACAGAATATTAATAAAATAATGTAAATTTGTATGAAAATAAAGATGCAAAATACCCATAAAACAACGCATTTTTTATGAAAATATATATACCAAAATGCACATAAAATATTTAAATTTGTATTACAATAGATATACAAAATGCACATACAATAAGTTAAATTTGTATTGAAATAGATATGCAAAATACATATAAAACAATGTAAATTTCTTTCAAAATATATATACGAATACACATAAAATAACGTAGATTTCTATAAAAATATATATACAAAATACACATAAAATGAAGTAAATACGTATAAGAAAATGAATACAAAATACACATAAAATAATATAAACTCGTATCAAAATAAATAAACTAAATGCCAATAAAAGAATGTGTACTTGTATGAATATAAATATACAAAATACACATAAAATAACGTAAAATTGTATTAAACTATATAGAAAAATAAACAAAAAAAAAATTTGTATGAAAACAGATATACAAAAGACATAAAATAAGATAAATTTGAATTGAAATAAATATAGAAAATACATAAAATAATGTAAATTTGTATCAAAATATATATTCAAATACTCATATAATAACGTAAATTTGTATAAAAATATATAAAGAAAATACACATTAAATAATGTAAATACGAATAAAAGATATGTACGTATTGTAGAAATTTATAAAATTAAAGATGCAATATACCCATAAAATAACTCATATTTAAAAAATATAAAAATATATATATACAAAAATACATATAAAATAATTAAATTTGTATTAAAATAAATACACAAAATACACATACAATAAGATAGATTTTTATCGAAATAGATATGCAAAAAACACATAAAATAAAGTAAATTTGTATCAAAATATATACGAATACACACAATAAAATAACGTAAATTTTTATGAAAATATATATACAAAATACACATTAAATAATGTAAATACATAGAAAAATATATATACAAAATACACATAAAATAATGTAAATTCGTATCAAAATAAATAAACAAAATTTCCTCTAAAAGAATGTATATTTGTAGGAAAATAAATAAACAAAATACAAATAAAATAACAAAAATTTGTATAAAAAAATATACATAAATACACAAAAATAATTTAAATTTGTTTGAAAATAGATATGCAAAATACTCATAAAATTATTCAAATTTTTATTGAAATACATATACAAAATACACATAAAATAATGTAAATTTGTATGAAACTATATAAACAATTACACATAAGATAAGGTAAATTTCCATAAAATATATGTACAAAATATACATTAAATAATGTAAATATATCTAAAAAAAAATATACAAAATACACAGAATAACGTAAAATCGTATCAAAATAAATAAACAGACTATCAATAAAATAATGTAAATTTGTATGAAAATAAAGATGCAAAATACCCATATAATAACGCATATTTGTTTAAAAGTATATATACAAATATACACATAAAATAATTAAATTTGTATCTAAATAAATATACAAAAGGCACATACAATAAAGAAAATTTGTATTGAAAAAGATATGCGAAATACACATAAATAATGTAAATTTGTATCAAAATATATATACGAATACACATAAAATAGAGTAAATTTCTATGAAAACATATATTAAAAATACATATAAAATAATGTAAATAAGTATAAAAAAAAAAATATATATATATATATATATATATATATATATATATATATATATATATATATATATATATATATATATATATATATATATATATATATATATATATATATATATATATATATATATCAAATACACCTAAAATAATGAAGATTCGTATCAAAATCAATAAACAAAATTCCGATGAAAGAACGTATATTTGTATAAAAATATATAATAAAATACACAAAATTAATTTCAATTTGTATGAAAATAGATATACATAATACACATATAATTAGTTAAATTCGTATTTAAATACATGTACAAAATACACATAAAATAATGTAAATTTGTATGAAATGAAAACAAATTCACATAAAATAACGAACATTTGTATGAAATATATATACAAAATATACATAGAATAAAGTAAAGTCGTATCAAAATAAATACACAGAATATCAATAAAATATTGTAAATTTGTATGAAAATAAAGATGCAAAATACCCATAAAATAAAGCTTATTTTTATAAAAATACATATACAAAAATACACATAGAATAATTAAATTTGTATTAAAATTAATATACAAAATGCACGTACAATAAGGTAAATTTGTATTGAAAAAATATGCAAAATGCACATAAAACAATGTATATTTGCTTCAAAATATATATACGAATACACATAAAATAACATATATTTCTATAGAAATATATATTCAAAATACACATGAAATGACGTAAATACGTATAAAAATATATATACACAATACACATTAAATAAATAAACTCGCGTCAAAATAAATAAACAAAATATCAATAAAAGAATGTGTATTTGTATGAAAATAGAAATACAAAATACACATAAAATATTGTAAATTTGTATAAAACTCTTTTTATAAAAATATATATACCAAAATAATAAAATATTTAAATTTGTATTACAATAAATATACAAAATGCACATACAATAAGGTAAATTTGTATTGAAATAGATATGCTAAATACATATAAAACAATGTAAATTTGCTTCAAAATATATATACGAATACACATAAAATAACGTAGATTACTATAAAAATATATATACAAAATACACATAAAATAAAGTAAATACGTATAAGAAAATGTATACAAAGTACACATAAAATAATTAAATTTGTATTAAAATAAATATACAAAATACACATACAATAAGGTAAATTTATATTGAAATAGATATGCAAAATAAACATAAAATAATGTAAATTTGTATCAAAACATATACGAATACACACAATAAAATAACGTAATTTTTTATGAAAATATATATAAAAAATACACATAAAATAATGTAAATACGTAGAAAAATATACAAAAATACACATAAAATAATGTAAATTCTTATGAAAATAAATGAACAAAATTCCACTAAAAGAATGTATATTTGTAGGAAAATATATATACAAAATACAAATAAAATAACTAAAATTTGTATAAAAATATATACAAAAATATATAAAAATAATTTAAATTTGTTTGAAAATAGATATGCAAAATACACATAAAATTAGTCAAATTTGTATTGAGATACATATACAAAATACACATAAAATATTGTAAATTTGTATGAAAATATATAAACAAATACACATAAAATAACGTAAATTTATTTAAGATATATATACAAAATATACATTAAATAATGTAAATGTGTATAAAAATATATATACAAAATACACATAAAATAATGTAAAATCGTATCAAAATAAATAAACAAAATATCAATAAAATAATGAAAATTTGTATGAAAATAAAGATGCAAAATACCCATATAATAACGAATAATTTCACAAAAATACACATAAAATAATCAGATTTGTATTAAAATATATATACAAAATACACATACAATATGGTAAATTTGTATTGAAATAGATATGCAAAATACACATAAATAATGTAAATTTGTATCAAAATATATATACGAATACACATAAAATAGAGTAAATTTCTATGAAAATATATATTCAAAATACAAATAAAATGAAATAAATAATTATAAAAATATACATATCAAATACACCTAAAATAATGTAAATTCGTATAAAAATAAATAAACAAAATTACATACAAAAATACACATAAAATAATTTAATTTGTATTAAAATAAATATACAAAATGCACATATAATGAAGTACATTTGTATTAAAATAGATATGGAAAATACACATAAATAATGTAAACTTGTATCAAAAGATATATACAAATACACATAAAATAGAGGAAATTTCAATGAAAACATGCATAAAAATACATATAAAATGATGTAAACAAATATAAAAATATATATACCAACTACCCCTAAAATAATGTAAACTCGTATCAAAATAAATAAACAAAACTCCGATCAAAGAAAGTATATTTATAGGAAAATAAATATACAAAATACACATAAAATAGCGAAAATTTGTATAAAAATATATACAAAAACAAAACAAAAATATTTTCAATTTGAATGAATTTTTTTTTACAAAATACACATATAATTAGTTAAATTTGTATTTAAATACATGTACAATATAATGTTAATACGTATAAAAGATATGTACGTAATGTAAAAATTTATAAAATTAAAGATGCAAAATACTCATAAAATAGCTCATATTTAAAAAAATATATATACAAAAATACACATAAAATAATTAAATTTGTATTAAAATAAATATACAAAATACATATACAATAAGGTAGATTTTTATTGAAATAGATATGGAAAAAACACATAAAATAATGAATTTTTTTTTCAAAATATATACGAATACACACAATAAAATTACGTAAATTTTTATGAAAATATATATACAAAATACACATAAAATAATGTAAATACATAGAAAAATATTTATACAAAATACACATAAAATAATGTAAATTTGTATCAAAATAAATAAACAAAATTTCCTCTAAAAGAATGTATATTTGAAGGAAAATATATTTACAAAATACAAATAAAATAACAAAAATTTGTATAAAAATATATTCAAAAATACACAAAAATAGTTTAAATTTGTTTGAAAATAGATATGCAAAACACACATGAAATTAGACAAATTTTTATTGAAATATATATACAAAATACACATAAAATAATGTAAATTTGTATGAAAATATATAAACAAATACACATAAGATAACGTATATGTACAAAATATACATTAAATAAAGTAAATATGTCTAAAAATATATATACAAAATACACAGAATAACGTAAAATCGTATCAAAATAAATAAACAGACTATCAATAAAATAATGTAAATTTGTATGAAAATAAAGATGCAAAATACCCATATAATAACGCATATTTGTTTAAAAATATATATACAAAAATACACATAAAATAACTAAATTTGTATCAAAATAAATATACAAAAGGCACATACAATAAAGAAAATTTGTATTGAGATAGATATGCGAAATACACATAAATAATGTAAATTTGTATCAAAATAAATATACGAATACACATAAAATAGAGTAAATTTCTATGAAAATATATATTCAAAATACATATAAAATTATGTAAATAAGTATAAAAATATATATATCAAATACACCTAAAATAATGAAAATTCGTATCAAAATAAATAAACAAAATTCCGATGAAAGAACGTATATTTGTAGGAAAATAAATATACAAAATACACATAAAATTACGAAAATTTGAATAAAAATATATACTAAAATACACAAAATTAATTTCGATTTGTATGAAAATAGATATACATAATACACATATAATTAGTTAAATTTGCATTTAAAAACATGTACAAAATACACATAAAATAATGTAAATTTGTATGAAATGAAAACAAATTCACATAAAATAACGTTCATTTGTATGAAATATATATACAAAATATACATAGAATAATGTAAAATCGTATCAAAATAAATACACAGAATATCAATAAAATAATATAAATTTGTATGAAAATAAAGATGCAAAATACTCATAAAATAAAGCATTTTTTTATGAAAATACATATACAAAAATACACATAGAATAATAAAATTTGTATTATTTTATATGTACTTTGTATATATATTTTAATACGCATTTATATTATTTAATATTTTTTTTGAATATATAATTTTATAGAAATTCATGGTATTTTATGTGTATTTGTATATATATTTTCATATAAATTTACATTTTTTTATGTATATTTTGTACATATATTTCATTACAAATTTTCCTTATTTTATGTTTATTTTGTATGTGTATTTTGTACATTTATATTTATACAAATACACATTCTTTTATTGGTATTTTGTTTATTTATTTTGATTCGAATTTACATTATTTTATGTGTATTTTGTTTACATTTTTTCATACGTATTTACTTAATTTTTTGTATATTTTGTATATATTTATTTATAGAAATCTACGTTATTTTATGTGTATTCGTATATATATTTTGAAACAAATTTATATTGTTTTATATGTATTTTTGCATATCTCTTTCCATAAAAGTTTACCTTACTGTATATGCATTTTGTATATTTATTTCAATACAAATTTAAATATTTAATGTGTATTTTGGTAAATATATTTTGATACGATTTTACATTATTCTATTTCTTTTTTGTATATTTTTTTTATACACATTTACATTATTTAATGTGTATCTTGCATATATATTTTATACAAATTTACGTTATTTAAGTGTATTTGTTTATATATTTTCATTCATATTTACATTATTTTATGTGTATTTTGTATATGTATTTCAATACAAATTTACCTAATTTTATGTGTATTTTGTATATTTCTTTTCATACAAATTTTGATTATTTCTGTGTATTTTTGTATATAGCTTTATACAAATTTAGGTTATTTTATGTACGCATTTACATTATTTAATGTGTGTTTTGTATATATATTTTTATGCAAATTTACTTTATTTTATGTGCATTTTGTAAATTTGTATTGAAATAGATATGCAAGATACATATAAAACAATGTAAATTTGTTTCAAAATATATACGAATACACATAAAATAACGTAGATTTCTATAAAAATATATACAAAATACACATAAAATGAATTAAACACGTATAAAAAAATGAATACAAAATACACATAAAATAATGTAAAATCGTATCAAAATAAATAAACAAAATAAAAGAATGTGTATTTGTATAAATATAAATATACAAAATACACATAAAATATCGTAAATTTGTATAAAACTATATACAAAAATACAGAGAAGTAATTAAATTTGTAGGAAAATAGATATATAAAATACAGCTAAAAAAAACTAAATTTGAATTGAAATTTATTGAAATACAAAATACATAAAATAATGTAAATTTATATCAAAATATTTATACAAATACATATAATAGCGTAGATTTGTTTAAAAATATATAAACAAAATACACATTAAGTAATGTAAATACGTATAAAAAATATGTACAAAATACACATATAATCATGTAATTCGTATCAAAATAAATAAACAAAATAATAATAAAATAATGTAAATTTGTATGAGAAAACATATACAAATAACATAAATTTCTATAAAAATATATGTACAAAAATGCACATAAGCTAAAGTAAATTTGCATAATAATATATATACAAAACACACATTAAATAATGTAAATGAGTACATAAAATAACCTAAATTTGTATAAAACTATATACAAAAATACACAAAAATAATTTAAATTTGTATGAAAAGAAATATACAAAATACACGTAAAATTAGGTAAATTTGTATTGAAATACATATACAAAATACACATCAAATAATGTAAATTTGAATGAAAATATATAAACAAACACACTTAAAATAACGTAAATTTGTATAAAATATATATGCAAGATACACATTAAATAATGTAAATGTGTATAAAAAAATATATACAAAAAACAAATAGAATAATGTAAAATCGTATCAAAATAAATACACAGAATATCAATAAAATAATGTAAATTTGTATGAAAATAAAGATGCAAAATTCCCCAAAAATATCGCATTTTTTATATAAAATATATATACCAAAATACACATAAAATAATTAAATTTGTATTGAAATAAATATACAAAATGCATTTACAGTAAGGTAAATTTGTATTGAAAGAGATATTCAAAAATACATATAAAACAATGTAAATTTGTTTCAAAATATATATACGAATACACATAAAATAATGTAAACTCGTATCGAAATAAATAAACAAAATACTAATAAAAGAATGTGTATTTGTATAAATATAAATATACAAAATACACATAAAATAACGTAAATTGATATAAAAGTATATAGAAAAATACACAAAAGTAATTAAATTTGTATGAAAATAGATATACAAAATACACATAAAATAACTCATATTTAAAAAAAATATATACGAAAATACACATTAAATAATTAAATTTGTATTAAAATAAATATACAAAATACACATACTATAAGGTAAATTTGTATTGAAATAGATATGCAAAATACACATAAAATAATGTAAATTTGTATCAAAATATATATACAAAATACACATAAAATAATGTAAATACGTAGAAAAATACATATACAAAATACATATAAAATAATGTAAATTCGTATCAAAATAAATAAACAAAATTCCAATAAAAGAATGTATATTTGTTGTAATATATATATATATATATATATATATATATATATATATATATATATATATATATATATATATATATATATATATATATATATATATATATATATATATATATATATATATATATATATATATATATATATATATATATATATATATATATATATATATATATATATATATATATATATATATATTTATATAGTATATGTATAGAAAATACACATGAAATAATCTAAATTCGTATCGAAATAAATGAACAAAATACCGATAAAATAATGTAATTTTGAATGAAAATATATATAGAAAATACACATAAAAAAACGTAAATACAAATAAATATATACACATATAATGATTTGAATTTCAATGAAAATAGATATAAAAATAAACATAAACTAAAGCAAATTTGTAATGAAATATATATACAAAATACACAGAAAATAATGTAGATTTGTTTCAAAATATATATTCGAATACACATAAAATAACGTAGATTTCTATTGAAATATATATACAAAATACACATGAAATGATTAAAAAACGTATAAAAATATATATACAAAATACACATTAAATAATTTTATATGTACTTTGTATATATATTTTAATACGCATTTACATTATTTAATATTTTTTTTTTGAATATATAGTTTTATACAAATTCATGGTATTTTATGTGTATTTGTATATATATTTTCATATAAATTTACATTTTTTTATGTGCAGTTTGTACATATATTTCATTACAAATTTTCCTTATTTTATGTTTATTTTGTATGTGTATTTTGTACATTTATATTTATACAAATACACATTCTTTTATTGGTATTTTGTTTATTTATTTTGATTCGAATTTACATTATTTTATGTGTATTTTGTTTACATTTTTTCATACGTATTTACTTAATTTTTTGTATATTTTGTATATATTTATTTAAAGAAATCTACGTTATTTTATGTGTATTCGTATATATATTTTGAAACAAATTTACATTGTTTTATATGTATTTTTGCATATCTCTTTCCATAAAAGTTTACCTTACTGTATATGCATTTTGTATATTTATTTCAATACAAATTTAAATATTTAATGTGTATTTTGGTAAATATATTTTGATACGATTTTACATTATTCTATTTCTTTTTTGTATATATTTTTTTATACACATTTACATTATTTAATGTGTATCTTGCATATATATTTTATACAAATTTACGTTATTTAAGTGTATTTGTTTATATATTTTCATTCATATTTACATTATTTGATGTGTATTTTGTATATGTATTTTAATACAAATTTACCTAATTTTATGTGTATTTTGTATATTTCTTTTCATACAAATTTTAATTATTTCTGTGTATTTTTGTATATAGCTTTATACAAATTTAGGTTATTTTATGTACGCATTTACATTATTTAATGTGTGTTTTGTATATATATTTTTATGCAAATTTACTTTATTTTATGTGCATTTTTGTAAGTTTGTATTGAAATAGATATGCAAAATACATATAAAACAATGTAAATTTGTTTCAAAATATATATACGAATACACATAAAATAACGTAGATTTCTATAAAGATATATACAAAATACACATAAAATGAAGTAAACACGTATAAAAAAATGAATACAAAATACACATAAAATAATATAAAATCGTATCAATATAAATAAACAAAATACCAATAAAAGAATGTGTATTTGTATAAATATAAATATACAAAATACACATAAAATATCGTAAATTTGTATAAAACTATATACAAAAATACAGAGAAGTAATTAAATTTGTAGGAAAATAGATATATAAAATACAGCTAAAAAAAACTAAATTTGAATTGAAATTTATTGAAATACAAAATACATAAAATAATGTAAATTTATATCAAAATATTTATACAAATACATATAATAGCGTAGATTTGTTTAAAAATATATAAACAAAATACACATTAAGTAATGTAAATACGTATAAAAAATATGTACAAAATACACATATAATCATGTAATTCGTATCAAAATAAATAAACAAAATAATAATAAAATAATGTAAATTTGTATGAGAAAACATATACAAATAACGCAAATTTCTATAAAAATATATGTACAAAAATGCACATAAGCTAAAGTAAATTTGCATAATAATATATATACAAAACACACATTAAATAATGTAAATGAGTACATAAAATAACCTAAATTTGTATAAAACTATATACAAAAATACACAAAAATAATTTAAATTTGTATGAAAAGAAATATACAAAATACACGTAAAATTAGGTAAATTTGTATTGAAATACATATACAAAATACACATCAAATAATGTAAATTTGAATGAAAATATATAAACAAACACACTTAAAATAACGTAAATTTGTATAAAATATATATGCAAGATACACATTAAATAATGTTAATGTGTATAAAAAAATATATACAAAAAACAAATAGAATAATGTAAAATCGTATCAAAATAAATACACAGAATATCAATAAAATAATGTAAATTTGTATGAAAATATCGCATTTTTTATATAAAATATATATACCAAAATACACATAAAATAATTAAATTTATATTGAAATAAATATACAAAATGCATTTACAGTAAGGTAAATTTGTATTGAAAGAGATATTCAAAAATACATATAAAACAATGTAAATTTGTTTCAAAATATATATACGAATACACATAAAATAATGTAAACTCGTATCGAAATAAATAAACAAAATACTAATAAAAGAATGTGTATTTGTATAAATATAAATATACAAAATACACATAAAATAACGTAAATTGATATAAAAGTATATAGAAAAATACACAAAAGTAATTAAATTTGTATGAAAATAGATATACAAAATACACATAAAATAGCTCATATTTAAAAAAAATATATACGAAAATACACATTAAATAATTAAATTTATTTTAAAATAAATATACAAAATACACATACTATAAGGTAAATTTGTATTGAAATAGATATGCAAAATACACATAAAATAATGTAAATTTGTATCAAAATAGATATGAATACACACAATAAAATAACGTAAATTTTTATGAAAATATATAAACAAAATACACATAAAATAATAAAATATATAAACAAAATACACATAAAATAATGTAAATACGTAGAAATATATATAAAAAATACACAAAAAAAATATATATTATATCAAAATATATATATATATATATATATATATATATATATATATATATATATATATATATATATATATATATATATATATATATATATATATATATAAATATATATATATATATATATATATATATATATATATATATATATATATATATATATATATATATATATATATATATATATATATATATATATATATATATATATATATATATATATATATATATATATATATATATATATATATATATATATATATATATATATATAGTATATGTATAGAAAATACACATGAAATAATCTAAATTCGTATCGAAATAAATGAACAAAATACCGATAAAATAATGTAATTTTGAATGAAAATATATATAGAAAATACACATAAAAAAACGTAAATACAAATAAATATATACACATATAATGATTTGAATTTCAATGAAAATAGATATAAAAATAAACATAAACTAAAGCAAATTTGTAATGAAATATATATACAAAATACACATAAAATAATGTAGATTTGTTTCAAAATATATATACGAATACACATAAAATAACGTAGATTTCTATTGAAATATATATACAAAATACACATGAAATGATTTTAATACGTATAAAAATATATATACAAAATACACATTAAATAATGTAAATTCGTGTCAAAATAAATAAGGAAAATATCAATAAAAGAATGTGTATTTGTATGAAAATACATATACAAAATACATATAAAATAACGTAAATTTGTATAAAACTATATATAAAAATACACAAAAATAAATTAAATTTGTATGTAAATAAATATACAAAATACACATAAAATTAGGTAAATTTGTATAGAAATACATATACAAAATACACATAAAATAATGTAAATTTGAATGAAAATATATAAACAAATACACTTATATTAACGTAAATTTCTATAAAATATATATACAAAATACTCATTAAATAATGTAAATATGTATAAAAAATATATATACAAAACACAAATAGAATAATGTAAAATCGTATCATAATAAATACACAGAATGTAAATAAAATAATGTAAATTTGAATGAAAATAAAGATGCAAAATACCCATAAAATAACGCATTTCTTATAAATATACAAAATACACATGAAAGGATGTAAATACGTATAAATATATATATATATATATATATATATATCTATATATATATATATATATATCTATATATATATATATATATATATATATATATATATATATATATATATATATACAAAATACACATTAAATAATGTAAATTCGCGTCAAAATAAATAAACAAAATATCAATAAAAGAATGTGTATTTGTATGAAAATAAATATACAAAATACACATCAGATAACATAAATTTGTATAAAACTATATACAAAAATACACAAAAATTATTTAAATTTGTATGAAAATAAATATACAAAATACACATAAAATTAGGTATATCTGTATTTAAATACATATACAAAATACACATAAAATAATGTAAATTTGAATGAAAATACATAAACGTAAATTTGTATAAAAAAAATATATACAAAACACAAATAGAATAATGTAGAATCGTATCAAAATAAATACACAGGATATTAATAAAATAATGTAAATTTGTATGAAAATAAAGAAGCAAAATACCCATAACTTTTTTTTTTTAAATATATATTCAAAAATACACATAAAAAAATTAATTTGTATTAATATAAATATACAAAATACACATACAATAAGGTAAATCTGTATTGAAATAGATATGCAAAATACATATAAAACAATGTAAATTTGTTTCAAAATATATATACGAATACACATAAAATAACGAAGATTTCTATAAAAATATATATACAAAATACACATAAAATGAAGTAAATACGTATAAAAAAATGTATACAA
Organism: Eriocheir sinensis; assembly: GCF_024679095.1. Classification (NCBI taxonomy): domain Eukaryota; kingdom Metazoa; phylum Arthropoda; class Malacostraca; order Decapoda; family Varunidae; genus Eriocheir; species Eriocheir sinensis. Next base: position 238,199 of record NW_026111429.1, on the reverse strand, counting down.
AATACACATAAAATAATGTAAATTCGTATCAAAATAAATAAACAAAATACCAATAAAAGAATGTGTATTTGTATAAATATAAATATACAAAATACACATAAAATAACGTAAATTTGTATAAAACTATATACAAAAATACACATAAGTAATTAAATTCGTATGAAAATAGATATACAAAATACAGATAAAATAAGCTAAATTTGAATTGAAATATGTATACAAAATACATGAAATAAAGTAAATTTGTATCAAAATATTTATTCAAATACACATATAATAAGGTAAATTTGTATGAAAATATATAAACAAAATACACATTAAATAATATAAATACGTGTAAAAAAATATGTACAAAATACACATATAATCATGTAATTCGTATCAAAATAAATAAACAAAATACCAATAAAATAATATAAATTTATATGAGTAAACATGTATGTGGTATATTTTTTCAATACAAATTTACCTTTTTCTATACGCATTTTGTATATTAGTTTTAATACAAATTTAATTATTCGATGTGTATTTTTGTATCAGTATTTTTATAAACATATATATATATATATATATATATATATATATATATATATATATATATATATATATATATATATATATATATATATATATATATATATATATATATATATATTTACAAATTTACGTCATTATATGTGTATTTGTTAAAAATATTTTGAAACGAATTTACTTTATTTTATGTATTTTGTATATATATTTCAATTCAAATTTAGCTTATTTTTTGTGTATTTTGTATATCTATTTTCATACAAATTTAATTACTTTTGTGTATTTTTGTATATAGTTTTATACAAATTTACGTTATTTTATTTGCATTTTGAATATTTATATTTATACAAATCCACATTCTCTTATTGGTATTTTGTTTATTTATATTTATACGAATTTACATTATTTTATGTGTATTTTGTATATTTATTTTCTATATATATATATATATATATATATATATATATATATATATATATATATATATATATATATATATATATATATATATATATATATTTATAGAAATCTACGTTATTTTATGTGTATTCGTAAATATATTTTGAAACAAATTTACATTGTTTTATATGTATTTTGCATATCTATTTCAATACAAATTTACCTTATTGTATGTGCATTTTGTATATTTATTTTAATACAAATTCAAATATTTTATGTGTATTTTGGTATATATAATTTAAAAATAAAAGAGTTTTTTTATAGGTATTTTGCATCTTAGTTTTCATACAAATGTACATTATTTTATTAATATTCTGTGTATATATTTTGATACGATTTTATATTATAATATTTGTGTTTTGTTTATATTTTTTATACCAATTTTCATTATTTAATGTGCATTTTTATATATATTTTATACAAATTAACGTTATTTTAAGTGTATTTGTTTATATAATTTCTCTCAAATTTACATTATTTTAAGTGTATTTTGTATATGTATTTCAATACAAATTTACCTAATTTTATGTGTATTTTGTATATTTATTTTCATACAAATTTACAATTTTTTTTGTATATACATATAGAGTAAATTTCTATGAAAATATATATTCAAAATACATATAAAATTATGTAAATAAGTATAAAAATATATATATAAAATAAACCTAAAAAAATGAAAATTCGTATCAAATTATATAAACAAAATTCCGATAAAAGAACGTATATTTGTAGGAAAATAAATATACAAAATACACATAAAATTACGAAAATTTGAATAAAAATATATACTAAAATACACAAAATTAATTTCATACAGATTTACATTATTTTATTGATATTCTGCTCATTCATTTTGATACGAATTGACATTATTCTATGTGTATTTTGCATATATTTTTGATACAAATTTACGTTATTTTATGTGTATTTGTTTATATATTTTGACACAAATTTACAATATTTTATGGCTATTTTGTATATACATTTCAAAAGAAATTTACCTAGTTTTATGTGTATTTTGTTTTATATATATTTTTTTATACGAATTTACTTAATTTTATGTGTATTTTGAATAAATATTTTAATAGAAATCTTCGTTATTTTATTTGTATTCGTATATATATTTTGAAACCAATTTTCATTGTTTTATATGTATTTTTGCATATCTCTTTCAATACAAATTTACCTTATTGTATGTGCATTTTGAATATTTATTTCAATACAAATTTAAATATTTTATGTGTATTTTGTTATATATATTTTTATAAGAAATGCGCTATTTTATGGGAGTTTTGCATCTTTATTTTTATACAAATTTACATTATTTTATTAATATTCGGTGTATTTATTTTGATACGATTTTACATTATTCTATTTGTTTTTTGTATATACTTTTTTATACATATTTACATTATTTAATGTGTATCTTGCACATATATTTTATACAAATTTATTATCTATTATCTATTTTCATACAAATACACATTCTTTTCATGATATTTTGTTTATTTATTTTGACACGAATTTACATTATTTAATATGTATTTTGTATATATATTTTTATACGTATTTACATAATTTTTATATGTATTTTGTATATATATTTCTATAGAAATCTACTTTATTTTATGTGTATTCGTATTTATATTTTGAAACAAATTTACATTGATTTATATGTCTTTTTGAATATCTCTTTCAATACAAATTTACCTTACTGTATATGCATTTTGTATATTTATTTCAAAACAAATTTAAATATTTTATGTGTATTTTGGTATATATATTTTTATAAAAAATGCGATATTTTTGGGGAATTTTGCATCTTTATTTTCATACGAATTTACATTATTTTATTGATATTCTGTGTATTTATTTTGATACGATTTTACATTATTCTATTTGTTTTTTGTATATATTTTTTTATACACATTTACATTATTTAATGTGTATCTTGCATATATATTTTATACAAATTTACGTTATTTTAAGTGTGTTTGTTTATATATTTTCATTCAAATTTACATTATTTGATGTGTATTTTGTATATGTATTTCAGTACAAATATACCTGATTTTACGTGTATTTTGTTTTCATACAAATTTAAATTATTTTTGTGTATTTTTGTATATAGTTTTATTCAAATTTAGGTTATTTTATGTACTCATTTACATTATTTAATGTGTGTTTTGTTTATATATTTTTAATAATAATAAAAAAATATGTACAAAATACACATATAATAATGTAATTCGTATCAAAATAAATAAACAAAATACCAATAAATTAATGTAAATTTCTATGAGAAAACATCTAAAAAATACACATAAAATAACGCAAATTTCTATAAAAATATATGTACAAAAATGCACATAAAATAAATTTGCATAAAAATATTTATACAAAAAACACATTAAATAATGTAAATGCTTATAAAAATATGTATACAAAATACCTATAAAATAATCTAAATTCGTATCGAGTTAAATTAACAAAATACCAATCAAATAATGTAATTTTAGATGAAATTGTATATAGAAAATACACATAAAATAATAATGTAATTTGTATCAAAATTTATACGAATACACACAATAAAATAAAGTAAATTTTTATGAAAATATATATACAAAATACACATAAAATAATGTAAATACGTAGAAAAATATATATACAAAATACACATAAAATAATGTAAATTCGTATCAAAATAAATAAACAAAATTCCGCTAAAAGAATGTATATTTGTAGGAAAATATATATACAAAATACAACTAAAATAACTAAAATTTGTATAAAAATATATACAAAAATTCACAAAAATAATTTAAATTTGTTTGAAAATAGATATGCAAAATACACATAAAATTAGGCAAATTTGTATTGAAATACATATACAAAATTCACATAAAATAATGTGGTAAATTTGTATTGAAATAGATATGCAAAACACACATAAAACAAGGTAAATTTATTCAAAAATATATATACGAATAAACAGAAAAAAACGTAAATTTCTATAAAAAATATATATAAAAAATACACACAAAAATACACAAAAATAATTTAAATTTGTATGAAAATAAACATACAAAATACATATAAAATTAGGTAAATTAGTATTGAAATTCATATACAAAATACACATAAAATATTGAAAATTTGAATAAAAAAAATACACTTTCAATAACGTAAATTTGTATAAAATATATATATAAAATACACATTATATAATGCAAATATGTATGAAAAAAATATATACAAAACACAAGTAGAATAGTGTAAACTCGTATCAAAATAAATACACATAATATTAATAAAATAATGTAAATTTGTATGAAAATAAAGATGCAAAATACCCATAAAATAGCGCATTTTTTATAAAATATATATATACCAAAATACACATAAAAGATTTAAATTTGTATTAAAATAAATATACAAAATGCACATTCATTAAGGTAAATTTGTATTGAAATAGATAAGCAAAATACATATAAAACAATTTAAAAAATTTTCAAAATATATATACGAATACACAAAATAACGTAGATTTCTATAAAAATATATATTCAAAATACACATAAAATGAAGTAAATAAGTATAAAAAAATGTATACAAAATACACATATAAATTTGTATGAAAATATATATACAAATACACATAAAATAATATGAATTTGTATAAAATTTGTTTCAAAATATATACGAATACACACAATAAAATAACGTAAATTTTATTGAAAATGTGTATACAAAATACACAAAAAATAATTTAAATACGTAGAAAAATATATATACAAAATACACATAAAATAATGTAAATTCGTATCAAAATAAATAAACAAAATTCCAATTAAAGAATGTATATTTGTAGGAAAATATATATACAAAAAACAAATAAAATAACTAAAATTCGTATAAAAATATATCCAAAAATACACAAAAATAATTTAAATTTGTTTGAAAATAGATATGCAAAATACACTTAAAGCTAGGCAAATTTGTATTGAAATACATATACAAAACTCACATAAAATAATGTAAATTTGTATGAAAATATATAAACAAATACATATAAAATAACGTAAATTTGGATAAAATATATATACAAAATATACATTAAATATTTTAAATATGTATAAAAAAATATTATATTATATGTATTTTTATTGATATTTGCGTTAATTATGTGTATTTTGTATATGTTTTCTCATAGAAATTTACATTATTTTATTGGTTATTTTATTATTTTTTTATACGTATTCACATTATTTAATGTGTATTTTGTTTATATATTTTTATACAAATTTACGTTATTATATGTGTATTTCTATAAGTATTTTGATACAAATTTACATTATTTTATGTATTTTGTATATATATTTCAATTCAAATTTAGCTTATTTTATGTGTATTTTGTATATTTATTTATTTTAATACAAAATCAAATATTTTATGTTTTTTCGTATATATATTTTTATAAAAAAATGCATTATTTTATGGGTATTTTGCATCTTAATTTTCATACAAATTTACATTACGATTTTACATTATTTTATTTGTGTTTTGTATATATTTTTTCATACATATTTACATTATTTAATGTGTTTTTTGTGTATATATTTGATACAAATTTACATTATTTTAAGTCTAGATGTTTATATATTTTCATTCAAATTTACATTATTTTATGTGTATTTTGTATATGTATTTCAATACAAATTTACCTAATTTTATATGTATTTTGTATATTTATTTTCATACAAGTTTAAATTATTTTTGTGTATTTTTGTATATAGTTTTATACAAATTTAGGATATTTTATGTGTATTTTGTATATCTATTTTCATACAAATACACATTCTTTTCATGATATTTTGTTTATTTATTTTGACACGAATTAACATTATTTAATGTGTATTTTGTATATATATTTTTATACGTATTTACATTATTTCAAGTGTATTTTGTATATATATTTCTATAGAAATCTGCGTTATTTTATGTGTATTCGTATATAAATTTTGAAACAAATTTACATTGTTTTATGTGTATTTTGCATATTTTTTCAATACAAATTTACCTTATTGTATGTGCATTTTGTATATTAATTTTAATACAAATTTGATTAATATACGTGTATTTTTGTATATGTATTTTAATAAAAATATGCTTTATTTTATGGGTATTTTGCATCTTTATTTTCATACAAATTTACATTATTTTATTGATATTCTGTGTATTTATTTTGATATGATTTTACATTATTCTATGTGTATTTTTTATATATATTTTATATAAAATGTATCTGTTTTCATTTCATACAAATCTACATTATTTTATGTGTTTTTTGTACATGTATTTAAATACAAATTTAACTAGTTATATGTGTATTTTGTATATCTATTTTGTATGTATATTTTCATAGAAATTTACTCTATTTTATGAGTATTCGTATATATATTTTGATACAAATTTACATTATTGATGTGTATTTTGCATATCTATTTCAATACAAATTTACTTTATTGTACGTGCATTTTGTATATTTATTTTAATACAAATTTAATTATTTTATATGTATTTTTGTATATATATTTTTATGCAAATATGCTTTATTATATGAATATTTTGCATCTTTATTTTCATACAAATTTACATTATTTTATTGATATTCTCTTTATTTATTTTGATACGATTTAACATTATTCTATGTGTATTTTGTATATATTTTTTTTATACATATTTACATTATTTAATGATCATTTTGTATATATTTTTTATCCAAATTTACATTATTTTATGTGTATTTGTTTATATATTTTCATACATATTTACATTATTTTATGTGTTTTTTGTATATATATTTTTCTACGTATTTAAATTATTTTATGTGTATTCTGTATATACATTTTCATAAGAAAATTACGTTATTTTATTGTGTGTATAAGTGTATATTTTGATACAAATTTTATACAAATTCATGTTATTTAATGTGTATTTGTATATATATTTTCATACAAATTTATATTATTTTATGTGTATTTTTTTATATATTTCATTACAAATTTACCTTATTTTATGTTTATTTTGTAAATTTATTTCATTCAATTTTAAATTATTTTATGTGTATATTTGTATTTGTATTTAGGTTATTTTATGTGTATTTTCTATATATATTTTCATCCAAAATTACATTATTTTATTGGTATTTTTTTGGTTTAATTCGATACGAATTTAGATTATTTCATAGGTATTTTGTATACATATTTTTATACTTATTTACACTATCTAATCTGTGTTTTGTATATATATTTTTATGCAAATTTATTTGATGTGCATTTTTGTACATATATTTTCATAGAAATTTGCGTTATTTTGTTTTGTTTTTTCATACAAATTTAATTACTTTTGTGTATTTTTGTATATAGTTTTATATAAATTTATGTTATTTTATGTGTATTTTGTATATTTATATTAATACAAATACACATTTTTTTATTGGTATATTGTTTATTTTTTTTGATACGAATTTACATTAAATAATGTGTATTTTGTATACATTTTTTATACATATTTACCTCATTTTATGTGTATTTTGTATATATATTTTTATAGAAATCTACGTTATTTTATGTGTATTCGTATATATAATTTGAAACAAATTTACATTGTTTTATATGTATTTTGCATATCTATTTTAATACAGATTTACCTTATTGTATGTGTATTTTGTATATTTATTTTAATACAAATTATTTTTTTCTGTATTTTTGTAGATATATTTAAAAAAAAATGCGTTATTTTATTAGTATTTTGCATCTTTATTTTCATACAAATTTACATTATTTTATTAATATTCTGTGTATAAATTTTGATACGATTTTACATTATTCTATTTGTGTTTTGTATATATTTTTTTATACATATTTACATTATTTAATGTGTATTTTGTATATATATTTCATTCAAATTTACTTTATTATATGTGTATTTGTTTATATATTTTCTTTCTTATTTACAATATTTTATGTGTATTTTGTATATGTATTTCAATACAAATTTACAATATTTTATGTGTATTTTGTATATTTATTTTCAAACAAATTTAATTTATTTTTGTGTATTTTTATATATAGTTTTATACAAATTTACGTTATTTTATGAGTATTTTGTATATGTATTTTCATACAAATACCCCGAGTATTAATAAAATAATGTAAATTTGAATGAAAATAAAGATGCAAAATTCCCATCAAATAGCGCATTTCTTATAAAAATATATATACCAAAATACACATAAAATATTTAAATTTGTAATACACATAAAAAAATTTGATTTGTATTAAAATAGATATATAAAAAACACATACAATAAGGTAAATTTGTATTGAAATAGATATGCAAAATACATATAAAGTAATGTAAATTTGTTTCAAAATATGTATACGAATACACATAAAATAACGTAGATTTCTATAAATATATATATACAAAATACACATAAAATGAAGTAAATACGAATAAAAAAATGTATACAAAATACACATAAAATAATGTAAATTCGTATCAAAATAAATAAACAAAATACCAATAAAAGAATGTGTATTTGTATAAATATAAATATACAAAATACACATAAAATAACGTAAATTTATATGAAACTATATACAAAAATACACAGAAGTAATTAAATTTGTATGAAAATATATACAAAATACTCACAAAATAAGCTAAATTTGAATTGAAATATATATACAAAATACATGAAATAAAGTAAATTTATATCAAAATATTTATACAAATACACTTATAATAACGTAAATTTGTATGAAAATATATAAAAAAAATACACATTAAATAATGTAAATACGTATAAAAAAATGTGTACAAAATACTCATATGTAATTCGTATCAAAATAAATAAACAAAATACAAATAAAATAATATAAATTTCAATGAGTAAAAGTGTATGTTGCATATTTTTTCAATACAAATTTACCTTATTATATACGCATTTTGTATATTAATTTTAATACAAATTTAATTATTCGATGTGTATTTTTGTATCTGTATTTTTATAAACATATGCTTTATTTTTTGGGTATTTTGCATTTTTATTTTCATACAAATTTACATTACTTTATTGATATTCTGCTCATTCATTTTGATACGAATTGACATTATTCTATGTGTATTTTGTATATATTTTTCATACAAATTTACGTTATTTTATGTGTATTTGTTTATATATTTTGACACAAATTTACAAAATTTATGGCTATTTTGTATATACATTTCAAAAGAAATTTACCTAGTTTTATGTGTATTTTGAATATCTATTTTCATACAAACTCAAATTATTTCTATGTATTTTTGTGTATATTTTAATACAAATTTTAGTTATGTTATGTGTATTTTGTAAATTTATTTTCATTCAAATATATATTATTTTATTGGTGTTTTATTGATTTATATTGATACGAATTTACATTATTTTATATGTACTTTGTATATATATTTTTATAAGCTTTTATATTATTTAATATTTATTTTGAATATATATTTTTATACAAATTTATGTTATTTCATGTGTATTTGTATATATATTTTCATATAAATTTACATTATTGCATGAGTATTTTGTACATATATTTTATTACAAATCTAGCTTATTTTATGTTTATTTTGTATATGTATTTTGTATATTTATATTTATCCAAATACACATTCTTTTATTGGTATTTTGTTTATTTATTTTAATTCGAATTTACATTATTTTATGTGTATTTTGTATACATTCTTTATACGTATTTACTTAATTTTATGTGTATTTTGAATATATTTTTTTATAGAAATCTACGTTTTTTTATTTGTATTCGTATATATATTTTGAAACAAATTTACATTGTTTTATATGTATTTTTGCATATCTCTTTCAATACAAATTTACCTTATTGTATGTGCATTTTGTATATTTATTTCAATACAAATTTAAATATTTTATGTGTATTTTGGTATATATATTTTTATAAGAAATGCGCTATTTTATGGGAATTTTGCATCTTTATTTTCATACAAATTTACATTATTTTATTAATATTCGGTGTATTTATTTTGATACGATTTTACATTATTCTATTTGTTTTTTGTATATACTTTTTTATACATATTTACATTATTTAATGTGTATCTTGCATATATATTTTATACAAATTTATTATCTATTATCTATTTTCATACAAATACACATTCTTTTCATGATATTTTGTTTATTTATTTTGACACGAATTTATATTATTTGATATGTATTTTGTATATATATTTTTATACGTATTTACATAATTTCATATGTATTTTGTATATATATTTCTATAGAAATCTACTTTATTTTATGTGTATTCGTATATATATTTTGAAACAAATTTACATTGTTTTATATGTATTTTTGAATATCTTTTTTAATACAAATTTACCTTACTGTATATGCATTTTGTATATTTATTTCAATACAAATTTAAATATTTTATGTGTATTTTGGTATATATATTTTTATGAAAAATGCGATAATTTTTGGGAATTTTGCATCTTTATTTTCATACAAATTTACATTATTTTATTGATATTCTGTGTATTTATTTTGATACGATTTTACATTATTCTATTTGTTTTTTGTATATATATTTTTTTATACACATTTACATTATTTAATGTGTATCTTGCATATATATTTTATACAAATTTACGTTATTTTAAGTGTATTTGTTTATATATTTTCATTCAAATTTACATTTATTTTAATTCGAAATTACATTATTTTATGTGTATTTTGTATACATTTTTTTATACGTATTTACTTAATTTTATGTGTATTTTGTATATATATTTTTATAGAAATCTACGTTTTTTTATTTGTATTCGTATATATATTTTGAAACAAATTTACATTGTTTTATATATATTTTTGCATATCTCTTTCAATACAAATTTACCTTATTGTATGTGCATTTTGTATATTTATTTCAATGCAAATTTAAATATTCCATGTGTATTTTGGTATATATATTTTTATAAGAAATGCTCTATTTTATGGGAATTTTGCTTCTTTATTTTCATACAAATTTACATTATTTTATTAATATTCGGTGTATTTATTTTGATACGATGTTACATTATGCTATTTGTTTTTTGTATATACTTTTTTATACATATTTACATTATTTAATGTGTATCTTGCATATATATTTTATACAAATTTATTATCTATTATCTATTTTCATACAAATACACATTCTTTTCATGATATTTTGTTTATTTATTTTGACACGAATTTACATTATTTGATATGTATTTTGTATATATATTTTTATACGTATTTGCATAATTTCATATGTATTTTGTATATATATTTCTATAGAAATCGACTTTATTTTATGTGTATTCGTTTATATATTTTGAAACATTTACATTGTTTCATATGTATTTTTATTATCTCTTTCAATACAAATTTACCTTATTGTATATGCATTTTGTATATTTATTTCAATACAAATTTAAATATTTTATGTGTATTTTGGTAAATATATTTTTATAAAAAATGCGATAATTTTTGGGAATTTTGCATCTTTATTTTCATACAAATTTAAATTATTTTATTGATATTCTGTGTATTTATTTTGATACGATTTTACATTATTCTATTTGTTTTTTGTATATTTATATATTTTTATACACATTTACATTATGTAATGTGTATCTTGCATATATATTTTATACAAATTTACGTTATTTTAAGTGTATTTGTTTATATATTTTCATTCAAATTTACATTATTTGATGTGTATTTTGTATATGTATTTCAATACAAATTTACCTAATTTTATGTGTATTTTGTATATTTCTTTTCAAACAAATTTAAATTATTTTTGTGTATTTTTGTATATAGTTTTATACAAATTTAGGTTATTTTAATGTACGCATTTACATTATTTAGTGTGTGTTTTGTATATATATTTTTTTGCAAATTTACTTTATTTTATGTGCATTTTTGTACATATATTTTTATAGAAATTTGCGTTATTTGTATGTGTTTTCTCATACAAATTTACATTATTTTATTGCTATTTTGTTTATTTATTTTGATACGAATTACATGATTATATGTGTATTTTGTACATATTTTTTATACGTATTTACATTACTTAATGTGTATTTTGTTTATATATTTTTAAACAAATCTACGTTATTATATGTATTTGTATAAAAATTTTGATACAGATTTACATTATTTTATGTATTTTGTATGTACATTTCAATTCAAATTTAGCTTATTTTACTGTATTTTGTATATATATTTTCATACAAATTTAATAACTTCTGTGTATTTTTGTATATAGTTTCAAACAAATTTACGATATTTTATGTGTATTTTGTATACTTATATTTATATAAATACACTTTCTTTTACTGGTATTTTGTTTATTTATTGTGTGTATTCGTATATATTTTGATACAAATTTTATACAAATTCATGTTATTTAATGTGTATTTGTATATATATTTTCATACAAATTTATATTATTTCATGTGTATTTTCTATACATATACACATAGAGTAAATTTCTATGAAAATATATATTCAAAATACATATAAAATTATGTAAATAAGTATAAAAATATATATATCAAATACACCTAAAAAAAATGAAAATTCGTATCAAAATAAATAAATAAAATTCCGATAAAAGAACGTATATTTGTAGGAAAATAAATATACAAAATACACATAAAATTACGAAAATTTGAATAAAAATATATACAAAAATACACAAAATTAATTTCAATTTGTATGAAAATTGATATACAAAATACACATATTATTAGTTAAATTTGTATTTAAATACATGTACAAAATTCACATAAAATAATGTAAATTTGTATGAAATGAAAACAAATTCACATAAAATAACGTACATTGGTATAAAATAGATATACAAAATATACAAATAATAATGTAAAATCGTATCAAAATAAATACACAGAATATCAATAAAATAATGTAATTTTGTATGAAAATAAAGATGCAAAATACCCATAAAATAAAGCATATTTTTATAAAAATACATACACAAAAATACACATAGAATAGCTAAATTTGTATTAAAATTAATATACAAAATGCACGTACAATAAGGTAAACTTGTATTGAAAAAATATGCAAAATGCACATAAAACAATGTATATTTGTTTCAAAATATATATACAAATACACATAAAATAACGTATATTTCTATAGAAATACATATACAAAATACACATGAAATGACGAAAATACGTATAAAAATATATAAACACAATACACATTAAATAATGTAAATTCGCATCAAAATAAATAAACAAAATATCAATAAAAGAATGTGTATTTGTATGAAAATAGATATACAAAATACACATAAAATATTGTAAATTTGTATAAAACTCTATACAAAAATACACAAAAAATAATTTAAATTTGTATAAAATATATATACAAAATACGCCTGAAATTAGGTAGATTTCTATTGAAATACATATACAAAATACACATAAAATAATGTAAATTTGAATAAAAATATATAAACAAATACACTTAAAATAACGAAAATTTGTATGAAATATACATAGAAAATACACATTAAATAATGTAAATATGTATAAAAAAATATATACAAAACACAAATAGAATAATGTAAAATAGTATCAAAATAAATACAAAGAATATTAATAAAATAATGTAAATTTGTATGAAAATAAAGATGCAAAATACCCATAAAACAACGCTTTTTTTATGAAAATATATATACCAAAATGCACATAAAATATTTAAATTTGTATTACAATAAATATACAAAATGCACATACAATAAGGTAAATTTGTATTGAAATAGATATGCAAAATACATATAAAACAATGTAAATTTGTTTCAAAATATACATACGAATACACATAAAATAACGTAGATTTCTATAAAATATATATACAAAATACACATAAAATGAAGTAAATACGTATAAGAAAATGTATACAAAATACACATAAAATATTGTAAATTCGTAACAAAATAAATAAACTAAATGCCAATAAAAGAATGTTTACTTGTATAAATATAAATATACAAAATATACATAAAATAACGTAAAATTGTATAAAACTATATACAAAAATAAACAAAAATAATTAAATTTGTATGAAAATAGATATACAAAAGACACATAAAATAAACTAAATTTGAATTGAAATAAATATAGAAAATCCATAAAATAATGTAAATTTGTATCAAAATATATATTCAAATACACATATAATAACGTAAATTTGTAGAAAAATATAGATACAAAATACACATTAAGTAATGTAAATACGTATAAAAGATATGTACGTAATGTAAAAATTTATAAAATTAAAGATGTAAAATACCCATAAAATATCTCATATTTAAAAAAAAAATATATACAAAAATACACATAAAATAATTAAATTTGTATTAAAATAAATATACAAAATACATAAACAATAAGGTAGATTTTTATTGAAATAGATATGCAAAAAACACATAAAATAATGAAAAATTTTATCAAAATATATACGAATACACACAATAAAATTACGTAAATTTTTATGAAAATATATATACAAAATACACATAAAATAATGTAACTACATAGAAAAATATATATACAAAATACACATAAAATAATGTAAATTCGTATCAAAATAAATAAACAAAATTTCCTCTAAAAGAATGTATATGTGTAGGAGAATATATATACGAAATACAAATAAAATAAAAAAAATTTGTATAAAAATAATACAAAAATACACAAAAATAATTTAAATTTGTTTGAAAATAGATATGGAAAGTACAAATGAAATTAGGCAAATTTTTATTGAAATACATATAAAAAATACACATAAAATAATGTAAATTTGTATGAAATTATATAAACAAATACACATAAGATAACGTAAATTTCCATAAAATGTATGTACAAAATATACATTAAATAATGTAAATATGTCTAAAAATATATATACAAAATACACAGAATAACGTAAAATCGTATCAAAATAAATAAAGAGACAATCAATAAAATAATGTAAATTTGTATGAAAATAAAGATGCAAAATACCCATATAATAACGCATATTTGTTTAAAAATATATATACAAAAATACACATAAAATAATTAAATTTGCTTCAAAATAAATATACAAAAGGCACATACAATAAAGAAAATTTGTATTGAAATAGATATGCGAAATACTCATAAATAATGTAAATTTGTATCAAAATATATATACGAATACACATAAAATAGAGTAAATTTCTATGAAAATATATATTCAAAATACATATAAAATCATGTAAATAAGTATAAAAATATATTTCAAATACACCTAAAATAATGAAAATTCGTATCAAAATAAATAAACAAAATTCCGATAAAAGAACGTATATTTGTAGGAAAATAAATATACAAAATTCACATAAAATTACGAAAATTTGAATAAAAATATATACTAAAATACACAAAATTAATTTCAATTTGTATGAAAATAGATATACATAATACACATATAATTAGTTAAATTTGTATTTAAATACATGTACAAAATACACATAAAATAATGTAAATTTGTATGAAATGAAAACAAATTCACATAAAATAACGTTCATTTGTATGAAATATATATACAAAATATACATAGAATAATGTAAAATCGTATCAAAATAAATACACAGAATATCAATAAAATAATGTAAATTTGTATGAAAATAAAGATGCAAAATACCCATAAAATAAAGCATTTTTTTTATGAAAATACATATACAAAAATACACATAGAATAATTAAATTTGTATTAAAATTAATATTCAAAATGCACGTACAATAAGGTAAATTTATATTGAAAAAATATGCAAAATGCACATAAAACAATGTATATTTTTTTCAAAATATATATACGAATACACATAAAATAACATATATTTCTATAGAAATATATATACAAAATAATCATGAAATGACGTAAATACGTATAAAAATATATATACACAATACACATTAAATAATGTGAATTCGCGTCAAAATAAATAAACAAAATATCAATAAAAAATGTGTATTTGTATGAAAATAGATATACAAAATACACATAAAATATTTTAAATTTATATAAAACTCTTTTTATAAAAATATATATATACCAAAATAATAAAATATTTAAATTTGTATTACAATAAATATACAAAATGCACATACAATAAGGTAGATTTATATTGAAATAGATATGCTAAATACATATAAAACAATGTAAATTTGCTTCAAAATATATATACCAATACACATAAAATAACGTAGATTACTATAAAATATATATACAAAATACACATTAAATGAAGTAAATACGTATAAGAAAATGTATACAAAGTACACATAAAATAATTAAATTTGTATTAAAATAAATATACAAAATACACATACAATAAGGTAAATCTATATTGAAATAGATATGCAAAATAAACATAAAATAATTTAAATTTGTATCAAAACATATACGAATACACACAATAAAATAACGTAGATTTTTATGAAAATATACATAAAAAATACACATAAAATAATGTAAATACGTAGAAAAATATATATACAAAATACACATAAAATTATGTAAATTCTTATGAAAATAAATAAACAAAATTCCACTAAAAGAATGTATATTTGTAGGAAAATATAAATACAAAATACAAATAAAATAACTAAAATTTGTATAAAAATATATAAAAAATACATAAAAATAATTTAAATTTGTTTGAAAATAGATATGCAAAATACACATAAAATTAGGCAAATCTGTATTGAAATACATATACAAATTACCCATAAAATATTGTAAATTTGAATGAAAATACATAAACAAATACACATAAAATAGCGTAAATTTATATAAAATATATATACAAAATATACATTAAATAATGTAAATGTGTATAAAAATATATATACAAAATACACATAGAATAATGTAAAATCGTATCAAAATAAATAAACAGAATATCAATAAAATAATGTAAATTTGTATGAAAATAAAGATGCAAAATACCCAAATAATAACGCATATTTTACAAAATACACATAAAATAATTAAATTTGTATTAAAATAAATATACAAAATACACATACAATATGGTAAATTTGTATTGAAATAGATATGCAAAATAAACATAAATAATGTAAATTTGTATCAAAATATATATACGAATACCCATAAAATAGAGTAAATTTCTATGAAAATATATATTCAAAACACAAATAAAATGATATAAATAAGTATAAAAATATACATATCAAATACACCTAAAATAATGTAAATTCGTATAAAAATAAATAAACAAAATTACGATAAAAGAACGTATATATGTAGGAAAATAAATATACAAAATATATTTGTATAAAAATACACAAAATTAATTCCAATTTGTATGAAAATAGATATACAAAATACTCATATAATTAAATAAATTTGTATTTAAATACATGTAAAAATATACATAAAATTAGGTAGATTTGTATTGAAATACATATACAAAATACACATAAAATAATATTTAAATTTGAATGAAAATATATAAAAAATACACCTAAAATTACGTAAATTTGTATAAAATATATATAAAAAATACACATTAAATTATGTAAATATGTATAAAAAAATATATATACAAAACACAAATATAATAATGTCAAATAGTATCAAAATAAATACACAGAATCTTTATAAAATAATGTATATTTGTATGTAAATTAAGATGCAAAATACCCATAAAGAAACGCATTTTTTTTATAAAAATATATATACCAAAATACACATAAAATATTTGAATTTGTATTAAAATAAATATACAAAATGCACATACAATAAAGTAAATTTATTTTGAAATAGATATACAAAATACATATAAAACAACGTAAATTTGTTTCAAAATATATATACGAATACACACAAAATAACGTAGATTTCTATAAAAATATATACAAAATACACATAAAAAGAAGTAAATACGTATAAACAAATGTATACAAAATACACATAAAATAATGTAAATTCGAAATAAATAAACAAAATACCTATAAAAGAATGTGTATTTGTATAAATATAAATATACAAAATTCACATAAAATAACGTAAATTTGTATTAAACTATATACAGAAATACACAGAAGTAATTAAATTTTATGAAAATATATATGCAAAATAAAAATAAAATAAGCTAAATTTGAATTGAAATGTATATACAAAATACATAAAATAATGTAAATTTGTATGAAAATATTTACACAAATACACATTTAATAACGTTAATTTGTTTGAAAATATATAAACAAAATACACATTAAATAATGTAAACACGTATAAAAAACATGTACAAAATACACATATAATCATGTAATTCGTATCAAAATAAATAAACAAAATAGCAATAAAATAATAATAATAATAATAAATGGTCTATTCATTTGTAGGAAGCCATTAAATAATGTAAACTCGCATCAAAATAAATAAACAAAATATCAATAAAAGAATGTGTATTTGTATGAAACTAGATATAGAAAATACACATAAAATAACGTAAATTTGTATAAAAACTATATACAAAAAAACACAAAAATAATTTAAATTTGTATGAAAATAAATATACAAAATACACATAAAATTAGGTAAATTTGTATTGAAGTACATATACAAAATACATTTAAAATAATGTAAATTTGAATGAAATTATATAAAGAAATACACTTAAAATAACGTAAATTTGTATAAAATATATATATAAAAATACACATTAAATAATGAAAATATGTATAAAAAAATATATACAAAACACAAATAGCATAATATAAAATCGTATCAAAATATATACACAGAATATTAATAAAATAATGTAAATTTGTATGAAAATTAAGATGCAAAATACCTATAAAATAACGCTTTTTTTTTAATTATATATACCAAAATACACATAAAATATTTAAATTTGCATTGAAATAAATATTCAAAATGCACATACAATAAGGTAAATTTGTATTGAAATAGATATGCAAAAATACATATAAAACAATGTAAATTTGTTTCAAAATATATATACGAATACAAATAAAAAAACGTAGATTTCTATAAAAATATATATAAAAAATACACATGAAATTAAGTAAATACGTATAAAAAAATGTGTACAAAATACACATAAAATAATATAAATTCGAAACAAAATAAATAAACAAAATATCAATAAAAGAATGTGTATTTGTATAAATATAAATGTACAAAATACACATACAAAATAAACATAAAATAAGGTAAATTTGTAATGACATATATGTACAAAATACACATCAAATAATGTAAATTTATATAAAAATATATATACAAATACACATAAAATACTATGAATTTGTATAAAAATATATATTCAAAATAAATATTAAATAATGTAAAAGCGTATAAAAATATATATACAAAGTACATATAAAATAATGTAAATTCGTATCAATATAAATCAACAAACTACCAATAAAATAATATATATTTGAATGAAAATAAATTTACAAAATATACATAACATAACTAAAATTTGTATTAAAATATATACAAAAATACATAGAAATAATTTGAGTTTGTATGAAAATAGATATACAAAATACACATAAAACTAGGTAAATTTCTTTTGAAATGTATATACAAAATACCCAATAAAATATTGTAAATTTGTGTCAAAATATATAAACAAATACACATAAAATAACGTAAATTTGTATGAAAAATATATACAAAATACACATAGAATAATGTTAAATCGTATCAAAATGAATGAGCAGAATATCAATAAAATAACGTAAATTTGTATGAAAATAAAGATGCAAAATACCCATAAAATAAAGCATATTTTTATAAAAAAATATATACAAAAATACACATAGAATAATTAAATTTGTATTAAAATTAATATACAAAATGCATATACAATAAGGTAAATTTGTATTGAAAAAATAAGCAAAATACACATAAAAGTGTAAATTTGTTTAAAAATCTATATACGAATACACATAATATAACGTAGATTTCTATAGAAATATATATACAAAATACACATGAAATGATGTAAATACGTATAAAAATATATATACAAAATACACATTAAATAATTTAAATTCTCGTCAAAATAAATAAACAAAATATCAGTAAAAGAATGTGTATTTGAATAAAAATTGATATACAAAATACTCATAAAATAACCTAAGTTTGTATAAAACTATATACAAAAATACACAAAAATAATTTAAATTTGTATTAAAATAAATATACAAAATACACATAAAATTAGGTAAATTTGTATTGAAATACATATACAAAATACACATAAAATAATGGAAATTTGAATGAAAATATATAAACATACACTTATAATAACGTAAATAAGTATCAAATATATATACAAAATGCTAATTAAATAATGTAAATATGTATAAAAAATATATACAAAACACAAATAGAATAATGTAAAATCGTATCAAAATAAATACACAGAATATTAATTAAATAATGTAAATTTGTATGAAAAAAAAGATGCAAAATAGCCATAAAATAACGCATTTTTTATAAAAATATATATACCAAAATACACATAAAATATTAAAATTTGTATTAAAATAAATATAAAAAATGCACATACTGTAAGGTAAATTTGTATTGAAATAGATATGCAAAATACATATAAAACAATGTAAATTTGTTTCAAAATATATAAACGAATACACATAAAATAACGTTGATTTCTATAAAAATATATACAAAATACACATAAAATGAAGTAAACACGTATAAAAAAATGAATACAAAATACACATAAAAATCGTATCAAAATAAATAAACAAAATACCAGTAAAAGAATGTGTATTTGTAGGCAGCCATTAAATAATGTAAACTCGCGTCAAAATAAATAAACAAAATATCAATTAAAGAATGTGTATTTGTATGAAAATAGATATAGAAAACACATAAAATGACCTAAATTTGTATAAAACTATATACAAAAAAACACAAAAATAATTTAAATTTGTATGAAAATAAATATACAAAATACATATAAAATTAGGTAAATTTGTATTGAAATACATATACAAAATACACTTAAAATAATGTAAATTTGAATGAAATTATATAAACAAATACACTTAAAATAACGTTAATTTGTATAAAATATATATAAAAAATGCACATTAAATAATGAAAATATGTATAAAAAGAATATATACAAAACACAAATAGTATAATATAAAATCGTATCAAAATATATACACAGAATATTAATAAAATAATGTATATTTGTATGAAAACTAAGATGCAAAATACGTTTAAAATAACGCATTTTTTATAAAATTATATATACTAAAAATACACATAAAATATTTGAATTTGTATCAAAATAAATATACAAAATGCACATACAATAAGGTAAATTTGTATTGAAATATATATGCAAAATACATATAAAACAATGTAAATTTGCTTCAAAATATATATATATATATATATATATATATATATATATATATATATATATATATATATATATATATATATATATATATATATATATATATATATATATATATATATATATATATACGAATACACATAAAATAACGTAGATTTCTATAAAAATATATATACAAAATACACATAAAATTAAGTAAATACGAATCAAAAATGTATACAAAATACACATGAAATAATGAAAATTCGTATAAATATAAATAAACAAATCGTATCAAAATAAATAAAAAAAGACTAATTAAATAATGTAAATTTGTATGAGAAAACATATACAAAATACACATAAAATAACGCAAGTTTCTATAAAAATATATGTACAAAAATGCACATAAAATTAGTTTGCATAAAAAAATATATACTAAACACACATTAGATAATGTAAATGAGTATAAAAATATGTATACAAAATACCTATGAAATAATCTAAATTCGTATCGAGTTAAATTAAGAAAATAACAATAAAATAATGTAATTTTATATGAAAATATATATAGAAAACACATATAAAATAACCTAAATACAAATACAAATATACACATTAAATAATTTAAAACTGAATTAAATAAATATACAAAATAAACATAAAATAAGGTAAATTTGTAATAAAATATATGTAAGAATACACATAAAATAATATAAATTTGTATGAAAATATATATACAAATACACATAAAATAACATGAATTTATATAAAATTTGTTTCAAAATATATACGAATACACACAATAAAATAACGTAATTTTTTATGAAAATGTATATATAAAATACACTTAAAATAATTTAAATGCGTAGAAAAATATATATACAAAATACACATCAAATAATGTGAATTCGTAAAAAAATTAAATACACAAAATTCCAATAAAAGAATGTATATTTGTAGGAAAATATATATACAAAAAACAAATAAAATAACTAAAATTTGTATAAAAATATATACAAAAATATACAAAAATAATTTAAATTTATTTGAAAATAGATATGCAAAATACACATAAAGTTAGGCAAATTTGTATTGAAATACATATACAAAACTCACATAAAATAATGTTTATTTGTATGAAAATATATAAGCAAATACACATAATATAACGTAAATTTGGATAAAATATATATACAAAATATACATTAAATATTTTAAATATGTATAAAAATATATTATATTATATATATTTTTATTGAAATTTGCGTTATTTATGTGTATTTTGTATATGTTTTCTCATAGAAATTTACATTATTTTATTGGTTTTTTGTCTATTTATTTTGATACGAATTACATAATTATTTGCGTATTTTGTACATTTTTTTATACGTATTTACATTATTTAATGTGTATTTTGTTTATATATTTTTATACAAATTTACGTTATTATATGTGTATTTGTAAAAGTATTTTGATACAAATTTACATTATTTTATGTATTTTGTATATATGTTTCAATTCAAATTTAGCTTATTTTATGTGTATTTTGTATATCTATTTATTTTAATACAAAATCAAATATTTTATGTTTTTTCGTATATACATTTTTATAAAAAAAATGCGCTATTTTATGGGTATTTTGAATCTTAATTTTCATACAAATTTACATAATTTTTTTAATATTTTCTGTATTTATTTTGATACGATTTTACATTATTGTATTAGTGTTTTGTATATATTTTTTTATACATATTTACATTATTTAATGTGTTTTTTGTATATATATTTGATACAAATTTACGTTATTTTAAGTCTATATGTTTATATATTTTCATTCAAATTTACATTATTTTATGTGTATTTTGTATATGTATTTCAATACAAATTTACCTAGTTTTATGTTTTTTGTATATTTATTTTCATACAAGTTTAAATTATTTTTGTTTATTTTTGTATATAGTTTTATACAAATTTAGGTTATTTTATGTGTATTTTGTATATCTATTTTCATACAAATACACATTCTTTTCATGATATTTTTTTTATTTATTTTGACACGAATTAACATTATTTAATGTGTATTTTGTATATATATTTTTATACGTATTTACATTATTTCAAGTGTATTTTGTATATATATTTCTATAGAAATCTACGTTATTTTATGTGTATTCGTATATATATTTTGAAACAAATTTACATTGTTTTATGTGTATTTTGCATATTTTTTCAATACAAATTTACATTATTGTATGTGCATTTTGTATATTAATTTTAACACAAATTTGATTAATCTATGTGTATTTTTGTGTATGTATTTTTATAAAAATATGCTTTATTTTATGGGTATTTTGCATCTTTATTTTCATACAAACTTACATTATTTTATTGATATTCTGTGTATTTATTTGGTATGATTTCACATTATTCTATGTGTATTTTGTATATATATATTTCATATAAAATGTATGTTTTCATTTCATACAAACCTACATTATTTTATGTGTTTTTTGTACATGTATTTAAATACAAATTTAACTAGTTATATGTGTATTTTGTATATCTCTTTTGTATGTATATTTTCATAGAAATTTACTCTATTTTATGAGTATTCGTATATATATTTTGATACAAATTTACATTATTGATGTGTATTTTGCATATCTATTTCAATACAAATTTACTTTATTGTACGTGCATTTTGTATATTTATTTTAATACAAATTTAATTATTTTATATGTATTTTTGAATATATATTTTTATGCAAATATGCGTTATTATATGGATATTTTGCATCTTTATTTTCATACAAATTTACATTATTTTATTGATATTCTCTTTATTTATTTTGATACGATTTAACATTATTCTATGTGTATTTTGTATATATTCTTTTATACATATTTACATTATTTAAGGTTTATTTTGTATATATATTTTATCCAAATTTACATTATTTTATGTGTATTTGTTTATATATTTTTATACAAATTTACATTATTTTATGTGTATTTTGTATATACATTTTCATAAAAAATTACGTTATTTTATTGTGTGTACAAGTATATATATTGATACAAATTTTATACAAATTCATGTTATTTAATGTGTATTTGTATATATATTTTCATACAAATTTATATTATTTTATGTGTATTTTTTCATATATTCCATTACAAATTAACCTTATTTTATGTTTATTTTGTATATTTATTTCATTCAATTTTAAATTATTTTATGTGTATATTTGTATTTGTATTTAGGTTATTTTATGTGTATTTTCTATATATATTTTCATCCAAAATTACAATATTTTATTGGTATTTTCTTAATTTAATTCGATACGAGTTTAGATTATTTCATAGGTATTTTGTATACATATTTTTATACTCATTTACATTATCTAATGTGTGGTTTGTATATAAATTTTTATGCAAATTTATTTTATGTTCATTTTTGTACATATATTTTTATAGAAATTTGCGTTGTTTTATGTATATAGTTTTATATAAATTTACGTTATTTTATGTGCATTTTGTATATTTATATTTATACAAATACACATTCTTTTATTGGTATATTGTTTATTTACATTTATACGAATTTACATTATTTTATGTGTATTTTGTATACATTTTTTTATACGTATTAACTTAATTTTATGTGTATTTTGTATATGTATTTTTATAGAAATCTACGTTATTTTATGTGTATTCGTATATATATTTTGAAACAGATTTACCTTATTTGATATGTATTTTGCATATCTATTTCAATACAAATTTACCTTATTATATGTGCATTTTGTATATTTATTTTAATACAAATTCAAATATTTTATGTGTATTTTGGTATCAATAATTTTATAAAAAATGCGTTATTTTATAAGTATTTTGCATCTTAATTTTCATACAAATTTACATTATTTTATTAATATTCTGTGTATATATTTTGATAAGATTTTACATTATTTTATTTGTGTTTTGTATATATTTTTTTATACATATTTACATTATTTAATGTGTATTTTGTATATATATTTCATACAAATTTACGTTATTATATGTGTATTTGTTTATATATTTTTTTTCAAATTTACATTATTATATGTGTATTTTGTATATGTATTTCAATACAAATTAACCTAATTTTATGTGTATTTTGTATATTTCTTTTCATACAAATTTAAATTAAATTAATATATATTTGAATGAAAATAAATTTACAAAATACACATAACATAACTAAAATTTGTATTAAAATATATACAAAAATATATAGAAATAATTTGAGTTTGTATGAAAATAGATATACAAAATACACATAAAACTAGGTGAATTACTTTTGAAATGTATATACAAAATACGCATAAAATATTGTAAATTCGTGTCAAAATATATAAACAAATACACATAAAATAACGTAAATTTGTATGAAAAATATATACAAAATACACATAGAATAATGTCAATTCGTATCAAAATGAATGAGCAGAATATCAATAAAATAATGTAAATTTGTATGAAAATAAAGATGCAAAATACCCAAAAAATAAAGCATATGTTTATAAAAGTACAGATACAAAAATACACATCGAATAATTAAATTTGTATTAAAATTTAATTATTTTGTATTAAAACAAAATGCGTATATAATAAGGTAAATTTGTATTGAAAAAATATGCAACATACACGTTTACTCATATAAATTTATATTATTTTATTGGTATTTTGTTTATTTATTTTGATACGAATTACATTATTATATGTGTATTTTGTACATATTTTTTTATACGTATTTACATTATTTAATGTGTATTTTGTTTATATATTTTCATACAAATTTACGTTATTTTATGTGTATTTGTATTAATATTTTGATACAAATTTACTTTATTTCATGTATTTTGTATATATATTTCAATTCAAATTTAGCTTATTTTGTGTGTATTTTGTATATATTTTCATACAAATTTAATTACTTCTGTGTATTTTTGTATATAGTTTTATATAAATTTAGGTTATTTTATGTGTATTTTGTATATTTATATTTATACAAATACACATTCTTTTATTGGTATTTTGTTTATTTATTTTGATACGAATTTACATTATTTTATGTGTATTTTGCATACATTTTTTTATACGTATTTATTTCATTTTATGAGTATTTTGTATATATATTTTTATAGAAATTTACGTTATTTTATGTGTATTCGTATATATATTTTGAAACAAATTTACATTGTTTTATATGTATTTTGCATATCTATTTCAATACAAATTTACCTTATTGTATGTGTTTTTTGTATATTTATTTTAATACAAATTTAATTTTTTGATGTGTATTTTGGTATATATATTTTTATAAATAAAAAAAATGCGTTATTTTATGGGTATTTTGCTTCTTTATTTTCATACAAATTTACATTATTTTATTAATATTCTGTGTATTTATTTTGATACGATTTTACATTATTCTATTCGTGTTTTGTACATATTTTTTTATACAAATTTACGTTATTTTAAGTGTATTTGTTTATGTATTTTCATTCAAATTTTCATTATTTTATGTATTTTGTGAATGTATTTCAATACAAATTTACCTAATTTTATGAGTTTTTTGTATATTTATTTCCAAACAAATTTAAAATATTTTTGTGTATTTTTGTATATAGTTTGATACAAATTTAGGTTATTTTATGTGTATTTTGTATATCTATTTTCATACAAATACACATTCTTTTATTAATATTTTGTTTATTTATTTTGACGCGAATTTACATTATTTAATGTGTATTTTGTATATATATATATATATATATATATATATATATATATATATATATATATATATATATATATATATATATATATATATATATATATATATATATATATATATATATATATATATATATATATATATATATATATATATATATATATATATATATATATACACATTCTTTTATTGGTATTTTGTTTATTTATTTTGATACAAATTTACATTATTTTATATGTATTTTGTATACATTTTTTATACGTATTTACTTAATTTTATATGTATTTTGTATATATATTTTTACAGAAATCTACCTTATTTCATGTGTATTCGTAGATATATTTTGAAACAAATTTACATTGTTTATATGTATTTTGCATATCTATTTTTGTGCATTCTGTATTTATTTTTGTTATACATAGAATAATGTAAAATCGTATCAAAATAAGTACACAGAATACCAATAAAATAATTTAAATTTGTATGAAAATAAAGATGCAAAATACCCATAAAATAAAGCATATTTTTTTTAAAAATACGTATACAAAAATACACATAGAATAATTAAATTTGTATTAAAATTAATATACAAAATGCACATACAATAAGGTAAGTTTGTATTGAAAAAAAAACGCAAAATACACATAAATCAGTGTAACTTTGTTTCAAAATATATATACGAATACACATAAAATGACGTTGATTTCTAAAGCAATATATATACAAAATACACATGAAATGATGTAAATACGTATAAAAATATATATACAAAATACACATTAAATACTGTAAATTCGCTTCAAAATAAATAAACAAAATATTAATAAAAGAATGTGTATTTGTATGAAAATAGATATACAAAATACACATAAAATAACCTAAATTTGTATCAAACTATATACAAAAATACACAAAAATATTTTAAATTTGTATGAAATTAAATATACAAAATACACATAAAATTAGGTAAATTTGTATTGAAATACATATACAAAATACACATAAAATAATGTAAATATGAATGAAAAAACATAAACAAATACACTTAAAATAACGTAAATTTGTATAAAAAAATATATACAAAACACAAATAGAATAATGTAAAATCGTATCAAAATAAATACACAGAATATTAATAAAATAATGTAAATTTGTATGAAAATAAAGAGGCAAAATACCAATAAAATAATGCATTTTTTTTTATTTATAAAAATATATATACCATAATACACATAAAAAAATTAAATTTGAATTAAAATAAATATATAAAAAACACATACAATAAGGTAAATTTGTATTGAAATAGATATGCAAAATACATAAAAAACAATGTAAATTTGTTTCAAAATATATATACGAATACACATAAAATAACGTAGATTTCTATAAAAATATATATATAAAATACACATAAAATGAAGTAAATACGTATAAAAAATGTATACAAAATACATAAATAATGTAAATTGTATCAAAATAAATATACAAAATACCAATAAAAGAATGTGTATATATATATATATATATATATATATATATATATATAAATATATATAAAAATACTCAGAAGTATTTTAATTTGTATGAAAATAGATATACAAAATAAGGTAAATTGTTTCAATTCAATAAACAAAATTCAGATAAAAGAACGTATATTTGTAGAAAAATAAATATACCAAATACATAAAATAACGAAAATTTGTATGAAAATATATAAAAAATAAACAAAATAATTTCAATATGAATGAAAATACATATGTATTTTGTATATCTATTTTCACACAAATTTAATTACTTTTGTGTATTTTTGCATATAGTTTTATATAAATTTACGTTATTTTATTTGTATTTTGTATATTTATATTTATACAATACACATTCTTTTATTAGTATTTTGTTTACTTATTTTCATACGAGTTTACATTATTTTATGTGTATTTTGTATACCTTTTTTTATACGTATTTACTTCATTTTATGTGTATTTTGTATATTTATTTTCATAGAAATCTATGTTATTTTATGTGTATTCGTATATATATTTTGAAAAAAACTTACATGGTTTTACATGTATTTTGCATATCTATTTCAATACAAATTTACCTTATTGTATGTGCATTTTGTATATTTATTTTAATACAAATTCAAATATTTTATGTGTGTCTTGGTATATATATTTTTATAAAAAAATGCGTTATTTTATGGGTATTTTGCATCTTAATTTTCATACAAATTTACATTATTTTATTAATATTCTGTGTATTTATTTTGATACGATTTTATATTGTTCTATTTGTGTTTTGTATATATTTTTTTATACATATTCACATTATTTAATGTGTATTTTTTATATATATTTTATACAAATTTACGTTATTTTAAGTGTATTTGTTTATATATTTTCATTCAAATTTACATTATCTTATGTGTATTTTGTAAATGTATTTCAATACAAATTTACCTAATTTTATGTGTATTTTGTATATTTATTTTCATACAAATTAAAATTATTTTTGTGTATTTTTGTATATAGTTTTATACAAATTTAGGTGATTTTATGTGTATATTGTATATCTATTTTCATACAAATACACATTCTTTTATTGATATTTTGTTTATTTATTTGGACGCGAATTTACATTATTTAATGTGTATTTTATATATATATTTTCATACGTGTTTACATCATTTGATGTGTATTTTGTATATATATTTCTATAGAAATCTACGTTGATTTATGAGTATTCGTATATAGGTTTTGAAATAAATTTACACTGTTTTATGTGTATTTTGTATATTTTTTCAATACAAATTTACCTTATTGTATATGCATTTTGTATATTAATTTTAATACAAATTTAATTATGCTATGTGTATTTTTGTATACGTATTTTTATAAAAAATATGCTTTATTTTATGGGTATTTTGCATTTATATTTTCATACAAATTTACATTATTTTATTTATATTCTGTTTATTTTTTTTAAACAATTTAACATTATTCTATGTGTATTTTGTATATCTATTTTTATACGTATTTACTTAATTTTATGTGTATTTTGTATATATATTTTTATAGAAATCTACGTTATTTTATGTGTATTCGTATATATATTTTGAAACAAATTTACATTGTTTTATATGTATTTTTGCATATCTCTTTCAATACAAGTTTACCTTATTGTATGTGCATTTTGTATATTTATTTCAATACAAATTTAAATATTTTATGTGTATTTTGGTATATATATTTTTATAAGAAATGCGCTATTTGATGGGAATTATGCATCTTTATTTTCATACAAATTTACATTATTTTATTAATATTCGTTGTATTTATTTTGTTACGATTTCATATTATTCTATTTGTTTTTTGTAAATATTTTTTTATACATATTTACATTATTTAATGTGTATCTTGCATATATATTTCATACAAATTTATTATCTATTATTTATTTTCATGCAAATACACATTCTTTTCATGATATTTTGTTTATTTATTTTGACACGAATTTACCTAGATATGTATTTTGTATATATATTTTTATACGTATTTACATAATTTCATGTGTATTTTGTATATATATTTCTATAGAAATCTACGTTATTTTATTTGTATTCGTATATATATTTTGAAACAAATTAACTTTGTTTTATATGTATTTTTGAATATCTCTTTCAATACATATTTACCTTACTGTATATGCATTTTGTATATTTATTTCAATACAAATTTAAATATTTTATGTGTATTTTGGTATATATATATTTTTTTAAAAAATGCGCTATTTTATGGGAATTTTGCATCTTTCTTTTCATACAAATTTACATTATTTTATTGATATTCTGTGTATTTATATTGATAGGATTTCACATTATTCTATTTCTTTTTTGTATATATTTTTTTATACACATTTACATTATTTAATGTGTATCTTGCATATATATTTTATACAAATTTACGTAATTTTAAGTGTATTTGTTTATATATTTTCATTCAAATTTACATTATTTTATGTGTATTTTGTATATGTATTTCAATACAAATTTTCCTAATTTTATGTGTATTTTGTATATTTCTTTTCATACAAATTTTAAATATTTTTGTGTATTTTTGTATATAGTTTTATTCAAATTTAGGTTATTTTATGTACGCATTTACATTATTTAATGTGTGTTTTGTATATATATTTTTATGCAAATTTACTTTATGTTATATGCATTTTTGTACATATATTTTTTTAGAAATTTGCGTTTTTTAATGTGTATTTGTATATGTTTTCTCATACAAATTTACATTATTTTATTGCTATTTTGTTTATTTATTTTGATACGAATGAAAATAGATATACAAAATATACATAAAATAAACTAAATTTGTATTGAAATATATATACAAAATACATAAAATAATGTAAATTTGTATCAAAATATTTTAGCAGATGCGCATAAAATAACGTAAATTTGTTTTAAAATATACAAAATACACATTAAATAATGCAAATATGTATAAAAAAATATATACAAAACACAAATAGAATAATGTAAAATCATATCAAAATAAATACACAGAATATTAATAAAACAATGTAAATTTGTATGAAAATAAAGATGCAAAATACCCATTAAATAACGCATTTTTTTATAAAAATATATATACCAAAATACACATGAAAAAATTAATTTGAATTAAAATAAATATACAAAATACACATACAATAAGTTTATTTATTTTAATTCGAATTTACATTATTTCATGTGTATTTTGTATAATTTTTTTTATACGTATTTGCTTAATTTTATGTGTATTTTGTATATATATTTTTATAGAAATCTACGTTTTTTTATTTGTATTCTTATATATATTTTGAAACAAATTTACATTGTTTTATATGTATTTTTGCATATCTCTTTCAGTACAAATTTACCTTATTGTATGTGCATTTTGTACATTTATTTCAATGCAAATTTAAATATTTTATGTGTATTTTGGTATATATATTTTTAAAAGATTTCGAAAATTTGAATAAAAATATATACAAAAAAACAAAAAAATAAATTTCAATTTGTATGAAAATAGATATACAAAATACACATATAATTAGTTAAACTTGTATTTAAATACATTTACAAAATACACATAAAATAATGTAAATTTGTATGAAATGAAAACAAATTCACATAAAATAACGTACATTTGTATAAAATAGATATACAAAATAATTTTATGTGTATTTTGTATATTTATTTTCATACAAATTTAAATTATCAATACAAATTTACATTATTTTATTGATATTCTGTGTATTTATATTGATAGTATTTTACATTATTCTATTTCTTTTTTGTATTTTTTTATACACATTTACATTATTTAATGTGTATCTTGCATATATATTTTATAGAAATTTACGTTATTTTAAGTGTATTTGTTTATATATTATTTACATTATTTTATGTGTATTTTGTATATGTATTTCAATAAAAATTTACTTAATTTTATGTGTATTTTGTATATTTCTTTTCATACAAATTTTAAATGTTTTTGTATATTTTTGTATATAGTTTTATACAAATTTAGGTTATTTTATGTACGCATTTTCATTATTTAATGTGTGTTTTGTATATATATTTTTATGCAAATTTACTTTATTTTATGTGCATTTTTGTACATATATTTTTTCAGAAATTTGCGTTATTTAATGTGTATTTGTATATGTTTTCTCATACAAATTTACATTATTTTTTTGCTATTTTGTTTATTTATTTTGATACGAATGAAAATAGATATACAAAAAATACATAAAATAAACTAAATTTGTATTGAAATATATATACAAAATACATAAAATAATGTAAATTTGTATCAAAATATTTTAACAGATGCGCATAAAATAACGTAAATTTGTTTTAAAATATACAAAATACACATTAAATAATGTAAATATGTATTAAAAAATATATACAAAAACCAATAGAATAATGTAAAATCGTATCAAAATAAATACACAGAGAATTAATAAAACAATGTAAATTTGTATGAAAATAAAGATGGAAAATACCCATTAAATAACTCATTTTTTATAAAAATATATATACCAAAATACTCATGAAAAAATGAATTTTTATTAAAATAAATATACAAAATTCACATACAATAAGGTAAATCTGTATTGATATAGATATGCAAAACACATATAAAACAATGTAAATTTGTTTCAAAATATATATACGAATACACATAAAATAACGTAGATTTGTATAAAAATATATATACAAAATACACATAAAATTAAGTAAATACGTATAAGAAAATGTATACAAAATACACATAAAATAATGTAAATTCGTATCAAAATAAATAAACAAAATACTAATAAAAGAATGTGTATTTGTATAAATATAAATATACAAAATACGTATAAAATAACGTAAATTTGTATAAAACTATATACAAAAATACACAGAAGTAATTAAACTCGTATGAAAATAGATATACAAAATACAGATAAAATAAGCTAAATTTGAATTGAAATGTACATACAAAATACATAAAATAACGTAAATTTGTTTAAAGATATATAAACAAAATACACATTAAGTAATGTAAATACGTATAAAAAATATGTACAAAATACACATATAATCATGTAATTCGTATCAAACTAAATAAACAAAATATCAATTAAATAATGTAAATTTGAATGAGAAAACATATACAAATACATATAAAATAACGCTAATTTCTATAAAAATATAACCAAAAATGAACGTAAAATAAAGTAACTTTGGATAAAAATATATATACAAAACACACATTAAATAATGTAAATGCGTACGTAAAATAACCTAAATTTGTATAAAACTATATACAAAAATACACAAAAATAATTTAAATTTGTCTGAAAAGAAATATACAAAATACACATAAAATTAGGTTAATTTGTATTGAAATACATATACAAAATACACATAAAATAATGTAAATTTGAAAGAAAATATATAAACAAATACACATATAATAACGTAAATTTGTATAAAATATATATACAAAATACACATTAAATAATGTAAATATGTATAAAAAAATATATACAAAACACAAATAGAATAATGTAAAATCGTATCAAATATATACACAGAATATTAATAAAATAATGTAGATTTGTATGAAAATTAAGATGCAAAATACCTATAAAATAACGCATTATTTTTTAAATTATTGATACCAAAATACACATAAAATATTTGAACTTGTATTAAAATAAATATACAAAATGCACATACAAGAAGGTAAATTTGTATTGAAATAGATATGCAAAATACATATAAAATAATGTAAATTTGTTTCAAAATATATATACGAATGCACATAAAATAACGTAGATTTCTATAAAAAATACATATACAAAATACACATAAAACTAAGTAAATACGTATAAAAAATGTATACAAAATACACATAAAATAATGTAAATTCGTATAAATGTAAATAAACAATATACCAATAAAAGAATGTGTATTTGTATAAATATAAATATACAAAATGCACATAAAATAACGTAAATTTATATAAAACTATATACATAAAATAACGCAAATTTCTATAAAAATATATGTACAAAAATGAACATAAAATAAATTTGCATAAAAATATATATACAAAATATATGTACAAAAATGAACATAAAATAAATTTGCATAAAAATATATATACAAAACACACATTAGAAATAGAAATACCAATAAAATAATGTAATTTTGGATAAAAATATATATACAAAATACACATAAAATAACCTAAATACAAATACAAATATACACATAAAATAATTTAAAATTGAATGAAATAAATATACAAAATAAACATAAAATAAGGTAAATTTGTAATGAAATATATGAAAAAATACACATAAAATAATATAAATTTGTATGAAAATATATATACAAATACACATTAAATAACATGAATTTGTATAAAATTTGTATCAAAATATATACTTATACACACAATAAAATAACGTAATTTTTTTATGAAAATGTATATACAAAATACACATAAAATAATTTAAATACGTAGAAAAATATATATACAAAAAACACATAAAATAATGTAGATATGTATGAAAATATATAAACAAATACACATAAAATAATGTAAATTTGGATAAAATATATATACAAAATGAACATTAAATAATGTAAATATGTATAAAAAAATATATACAAAAAAAACATAGATTATTTCATAGGTATTTTGTATACATATTTTTATACTCATTTACATTATCTAATATGTGTTTTGTATATATTTTTTTATGCAAACTAATTTTATGTGCATTTTTGTTCATATATTTTTATAGAAACTTAAAACGTTATTTTATGTGTATTTTGTATATGTTTTCTCATACAAATTTACATTATTTAATTAGTTTTTTGTTTATTTATTTTGATACGAATGACTTGATTATTTGTGTATTATGTAAATATTTTTTTTATACGTATTTACATTACTTAATGTGTATTTTGTTTATATATTTTTTTTACAAATTTACGTTATTATATGTGTATTTGTTAAAAATATTTTGAAACGAATTTACTTTATTTTATGTATTTTGTATATATATTTCAATTCAAATTTAGCTTATTTTGTGTGTATTTTGTATATCTATTTTTATACAAATTTAATTACTTCTGTGTATTTTTGTATATAGTTTTATACAAATTTACGTTACTTTATGTGCATTTTGTATATTTATATTTATACAAATAAACATTCTCTTATTGGTGTTTTGTTTATTTATATTTATACGAATTTACATTATTTTATGTGTATTTTTTATACATTTTTGATTAGTTTTTAAATAAATTTATTTGTATTTTGTATATATATATATATATATATATATATATATATATATATATATATATATATATATATATATATATATATATATATATATATATATATATATATATATATATATATTTATAGATATCTACGTTATTTTATGTGTATTCGTATAGATATTTTGAAACAAATTGACAGTGTGTTACATGTTTTTGTATATCTATTTCAATACAAATTTAATTTATTGTATGTGCATTTTGTATATTTATTTTAATACAAATTCAAATATTTTATGTGTATTTTGGTATATATAATTTTATAAAAAATGCGTTATTTTATAGGTATTTTGCATCTTAGTTTTCATACAAATATACATTATTTTATTAATATTCTGTGTATATATTTTGATACGATTTT
Source organism: Eriocheir sinensis (assembly GCF_024679095.1). Classification (NCBI taxonomy): domain Eukaryota; kingdom Metazoa; phylum Arthropoda; class Malacostraca; order Decapoda; family Varunidae; genus Eriocheir; species Eriocheir sinensis. The sequence continues at coordinate 201,576 of NW_026111429.1, read as the reverse complement.
ATATTATACTATTTGTGTTTTGTATATATTTTTTTATACATATTTTCATTATTTAATGTGTATTTTTTATATATATTTTATACAAATTAACGTTATTTTAAGTGTATTTGTTTATATAATTTCATTCAAATTTACATTATTTTAAGTGTATTTAGTATATGTATTTCAATACAAATTTACCTAATTTTATGTGTATTTTGTATATTTATTTTCATACAAATTTAAATTATTTTTGTGTTTTTTTGTATATACATATAGAGTAAATTTCTATGAAAATATATATTCAAAATACATATAAAATTATGTAAATAAGTATAAAAATATATATATCAAATACACCTAAAAAAATGTAGATTCGTATCAAAATAAATAAACAAAATTCCGATAAAAGAACGTATATTTGTAGGAAAATAAATATACGAAATACTCATAAAAATACGAAAATTTGAATAAAAATATATACAAAAAAACAAAAAAATAAATTTCAATTTGTATGAAAATAGATATACAAAATACACATATAATTAGTTAAATTTGTATCTAAATACATGTACAAAATACACATAAAATAATGTAAATTTGTATGAAATGAAAACAAATTCACATAAAATAACGTACATTGGTATAAAATAGATATACAAAATATACATAGAATAATGTAAAATCGTATCAAAATAAATACACAGAATATCAATAAAATAATGTAATTTTGTATGAAAATAAAGATGCAAAATACCCATAAAATAAGGCATATTTTTTTAAAAATACATATACAAGAATACACATAGAATAATTAAATTTGTATTAAAATTAATATACAAAATGCACGTACAATAAGGTAAATTTGTATTGAAAAAATATACAAAATGCACATAAAACAATGTATATTTGTTTCAAAATATATATACGAATACACATAAAATAACGTATATTTCTACAGAAATATATATACAAAATACACATGAAATGACGTAAATACGTATAAAAATATATATACACAATACACATTAAATAATGTAAATTCGCATCAAAATAAATAAACAAAATATCAATAAAAGAATGTGTATTTGTATGAAAATAGATATACAAAATACACATAAAATATTGTAAATTTGTATAAAACTCTTAAAAAAAATACACAAAAATAATTTAAATTTGTATAAAAATATATATACAAAATACACATAAAACTAGTTAAATTTCTATTGAAATACATATAGAAAATACACATAAAATAATGTAAATTTGAATGAAAATATATAAACAAATACACTTAAAATAATGTAAATTTGTATGAAATATATATAGAAAATACACATTAAATAATGTAAATATGTATAAAAAATATATACAAAACACAAATAGAATAATGTAAAATAGTATCAAAATAAGTACACAGAATATTAATAGAATAATGTAAATTTGTATGAAAATAAAGATGCAAAATGCCCATAAAACAACGCATATTTTATGAAAATATATATACCAAAATACACATAAAATATTTAAATTTGTATTACAATAAATATACAAAATGCACATACAATAAGGTAAATTTGTATTGAAATAGATATGCAAAATACACATAAAACAATGTAAATTTGTTTCAAAATATATATACGAATACACATAAAATAACGTAGATTTCTATAAAAATATATATACAAAATCCACATAAAATGAAGTAAATACGTATAAGAAAATGTATACAAAATACACAAAAAATAATGTAAATTCGTATCAAAATAAATAAACTAAATGCATATAAAAGAATGTTTACTTGTATAAATATAAATATACTAAATACACATAAAATAACGTAAAATTGTATAAAACTATATACAAAAATAAGCAGAAATAATTAAATTTGTATGAAAATAGATATACAAAAGACACATAAAATAAGCTAAATTTGAATTGAAATAAATATAGAAAATACATAAAATAATGTAAATTTGTTTCAAAATATATATTCAAATACACATATAATAACGTAAATTTGTATAAAAATATATAAACAAAATACACATTAAATAATGTAAATACGTATAAAAGATATGTACGTATATACAAAGTACATATAAAATAATACAAATTTAATTATTCTTTGTGTATTTTTGTATATGTATTTTCATAAAAAAATGCTTTATTTTATGAGTATTTTGCATCTTTATTTTCATACAAATTTACATTATTTTATTGATAATCTGTGTATTTATTTTGATACGATTTTACATTATTCTATGTATATTTTGTATATATATTTCATACAAATGAACGTTATTTTATGTGAATTTGTTTTCATTTCATACAAATTTACATTATTTCATGTGTATTTTGTACATGTATTAAAATGCAAATTTAACTAATTATATGTGTATTATGTATATCTATTTTCATACAGATCGAAATTAGTTTTGTGTATTTTAGTATATATTTTTATTCAAACTTTCGTAATTTTATGTGTATTTTGTATATTTATTTTCCTACAAATATACGTTCTTTTATCGTAATTTTGTTTATTTATTTTGATACGAATTTTCATTATTTTAGGTGTATGTGATATATATATTTTTATACTTATTTACATAATTTTATATGTATTTTGAATATATATTTTCATAGAAATTTACTCTATTTTATGTGTATTCGTATATATATTTTGATACAAATTTACATTATTTATGTGTATTTCGCATATCTCAATACAAATTTTCTTTATTGTATGTGCCTTTTGTATATTTATTTTGATACAAATTTAATTATTTTATGTGTATTTTTGTATGTATATTTTTAAACAAATATGAGTTATTATATGGGTATTTTGCATCTTTATTTTCATACAAATTTAAATTATTTTATTGATAGTCTGTTTATCTATTTTGATACGATTTTACGTTATTTTATGTGTATTTTGTATATATATTTTTAGAAATATTTACATTATTTAATGTATATTTTGTTCATATATTTTATGGAAATTTACGTTATCTTATGTGTATTTGTTTATATATTTTCATACAAATTTACATTATTTTATGTGTATTTTGTATATGTATTTCAATAAAAATTTGCCTAATTTCATGCGTATTTTGCATATCTATTTTCAAACAAATTTAAATTATTTTTGTGTATTTTTGTATATATTTCTATACAAATTTTTGTTATTTTATTTATATTTTGTATATATATTTTCCTACAAATATACATTCTTTTAGAGGAAATTTTGTTTATTTATTTTGATACGAATTTACATTATTTTATGTGTATTTTGTATATATATTTTTCTATGTATTTACATTATTTTATGTGTATTTTGTATATATATTTTCATACAAATTTACGTAATTTTATTGTGTGTATTCGTATATATTTTGATAAAAAAATTTCATTATTTTATGTGTTTTTTGCATATCTATTTCAATAAAAATCTTCCTTATTGTATGTGTATTTTGTATATTTATCTTTATACAAATTCAATTATTTTATGTGTATTTTTGTATATATATTTTTTTAAATTTGAGTTATTTTATGGGTATTTTGCTTCTTTAATTTTATAAATTTTTACATTACGTACATATCTTTTTTGTATTTTGTTTATATATTTTTATACAAATTTACGTTATTATATGTGTATTTGAATATATATTTTAATACAAATTTACATTATTTTATGTATTTTCTATATTTATTGCAATTCAAATTTAGCTTATTTTATGTGTCTTTAGTATATCTATTTTCATACAAATTTAATTATTTTTGTTTATTTTTTATATAGTTTTATACAATTTTACGTTATTTTATGTGTATTTTGTATATTTATATTTATACAAGTAAACATTCTTTTATTGGCATTTAGTTTATTTATTTTGATACGAGTTTACATTATTTTATGTGTATTTTGTATACATTTTCTTATACGTATTTACTTCATTTTATGTGTATTTTGTATATATATTTTTATAGAAATCTACGTTATTTTATGTGTATTCGTATATATATTTTGAAACAAATTTACATTGTTTTAAGTGTATTTTGCATATCTATTTCAATACAAATTTACCTTATTGTATATTTATTGTAATACAAATTTAAATATTTTATGTGTATTTTGGTATATATATTTTCATAAAAAATGCGTTGTTTTATGGGTATTTTGCATCTTTATTTTCATACAAATTTACATTATTTTATTAATATTCTGTGTATTTATTTTGATACTATTTTACATTATTCTATTTGTGTTTTGTATATATTTTTTTATACATATTTACATTATTTAATGTGTATTTTCTATATATATTTCATACAAATTTACGTTATTTTAAGTGTATTTGTTTATATATTTTCATTCAAATTTACATTATTTTATGTGTATTTTGTATATGTATTTCAATAGAAATTTACCTACATACACATAAAATAACGTAGATTTGTATAAAAATATATATACAAAATACACATAAAATGAAGTAAATACGTATAAGAAAATGTATACAAAATACACATAAAATAATGTAAATTCGTATCAAAATAAATAAACAAAATACCAATAAAAGAATGTGTATTTGTATAAATATAAATATACAAAATACACATAAAATAACGTAAATTTGTATAAAACTATACACAAAAATACACAGAAGTAATTAAATTCGTATGAAAATAGATATACAAAATACAGATAAAATAAGCTAAATTTGAATTGAAATGTATATACAAAATACATAAAATAATGTAAATTTGTATCAAAATATTTATAAAAATACATATTAGTTTATTTTATGTATATTTTGTATATCTATTTTCATTCGTATCAAAATAAATAAACAAAATAGCAATAAAATAATGTAAATTTGTATGAGAAAACATATACAAATACACATAAAATAACGCAAATTTCTAAAAAAATATATGTACAAAAATGCACATAAAATAAAGTAAATTTGCATAAAAATATATATACAAAACACACATTAAATAATGTAAATGCGTACATAAAATAACCTAAATTTGTATAAAACTATATACAAAAATACACAAAAATATATATACAAAAAACAAATAGAATAATGTAAAATTGTATCAAAATAAATACACCGAATATTAATAAAATAATGTAAATTTGTATGAAAATAAAGATGCAAAATTCCCATAAAATGGCGCATTTCTTATAAAATATATATACCAAAATACACATAAAATATTTAAATTTGTATTGAAATAAATATACAAAATGCACATACAATAAGGTAAATTTGTATTGAAAGAAATATGCAAAAATACATATAAAACAATGTAAATTTGTTTCAAAATATATATACGAATACAAATAAAAAAACGTAGATTTCTATAAAAATATATATACAAAATACACATAAAATTAAGTAAATACGTATAAAAAAATGTATACAAAATACACATAAAATAATGTAAATTCGAATTAAAATAAATAATCAAAATACCAATAAAAGAATGTGTATTTGGATAAATATAAATATACAAAATACACATACAAAATAAACATAAAATAAGGTAGATTTGTAATAAAATATATGTACAAAATACACATAAAATAATGTAAATTTATATGAAAATATATATACAAATACACATAAAATACCATGAATTTGTATAAAAATATATATTCAAAATAAATATTAAATAATGTAAGAGCGTATAAAAATATATATACAAAGTACATATAAAACAATGTAAATTCGTATCAATATAAATCAACAAAACACCAATAAAATAATATATATTTGAATGAAAATATATTTACAAAATACAAATAACATAACTAAAATTTGTATTAAAATATATACAAAAATACATAGAAATATTTTGAGTTTGTATGAAAATAGTATACAAAATATACATAAAACTAGGTAAATTTCTTTTGAAATGTATATACAAAATAGCCATAAAATATTGTAAATTTGTGTCAAAATATATAAACAAATACACATAAAATAACGTAAATTTGTATGAAAAATATATACAAAATACACATAGAATAATGTCAATTCGTATCAAAATGAATGAGCAGAATATCAATAAAATAATGTAAATTTGTATGAAAATAAAGATGCAAAATACCCATAAAATAAAGCATATGTTTATAAAAATACTGATACAAAAATACACATCGAATAATTAAATTTGTATTAAAATTAATATACAAAATGCGTATATAATAAGGTAAATTTGTATTGAAAAAATATGCAACATACACGTTTACTCATACAAATTTATATTATTTTATTGGTATTTTGTTTATTTATTTTGATACGAATTACATGATTATATGTGTATTTTGTACATATTTTTTTACACGTATTTACATTATTTAATGTGTATTTTGTTTATATATTTTCATACAAATTTACCTTATTATATGTGTATTTGTATAAATATTTTGATACAAATTTACTTTATTTCATGTATTTTGTATATATATTTCAATTCAAATTTAGCTTATTTTATCTGTATTTTGTATATCTATTTTCATACGAATTTAATTACTTCTGTGTATTTTTGTATATAGTTTTATACAAATTTACGTTATTTTATGTGTATTTTGTATATTTATATTTATACAAATACACATTCTTTTTTTGGTATTTTGTTTATTTATTTTGATACGAATTTACATTATTTTATGTGTAATTTGTATACATTTTTTTATACGTATTTACTTCATTTTATGTGTATTTTGTATATATATTTTTATACAAATCTACGTTATTTTATGTGTATTCGTATATATATTTTGAAACAAATTTACATTGTTTTATATGTATTTTGCAAATCTATTTCAATACAGATTTACCTTATTGTATATGTATTTTGTATATTTATTTTAATACAAATTATTTTTTTTATGTGTATTTTTGCATAAATATATTTCTATAAAAAAATGCGTTATTTTATGGGTATTTTGCTTCTTTATTTTCATACAAATTTACATTATTTTATTAATATTCTGTGTATTTATTTTGATACGATTTTACATTATTCTATTTGTGTTTTGTATATATTTTTTTATTCAAATTTACGTTATTTTAAGTGTATTTGTTTATGTATTTTCATTCAAATTTACATTATTTTATGTGTATTTTGTATATGTATTTCAATACAAATTTACCTAATTTTATGTGTATTTTGTATATTTATTTTCATACAAATTTAAATTATTTTTGTTTATTTTTGTATATAGTTTTATACAAATTTATGTTATCTTATGTGTATTTTGTATATATATTTTCATACAAATACACATTCTTTTATTGATATTTTGTTTATTTATTTTGACGCGAATTTACATTATTTAATGTCTATATATATATATATATATATATATATATATATATATATATATATATATATATATATATATATATATATATATATATATATATATATATATATATATATATAAGTATTTACATCCTTTCATGTGTATTTTGTATATTTATAAAAAATGCGTTATTTTATGGGTATTTTGCATCTTTATTTTCATACAAATTTACATTATTTTATTTACATTCTATGTATTTATTATGATACGATTTTACATTATTCTATTTGTGTTTTGTATATATATTTTTTATACATATTTACAAAACAAATAGAATAATGTAAATATTAATAAAATAAGGTAAATTTGTATGAAAATTAAGATGCAAAATACCCATAAAATAACGCATTTTTTATAAAAATATATATACGAAAACACATAAAATATCTGATTTTGTATTAAAATAAGTATACAAAATGCACATACAATAAGGTAAATTTGTATTGAAATAGATACGCAAAATACATATAAAACAATGTAAATTTGTTTCAAAATATATAAAGGAATACACCTAAAATAACGTAGATTTCTATAAAAATATATATACAAAATACACATATAATTAAGTAAATACGTATAAAAAAATGTATACAAAATACACATAAAATAATGTAAACTCGTATCAAAATAAATAAACAAAATACTAATAAAAGAATGTGTGTTTGTATAAATATAAATATACAAAATACACATAAAATGACGTAAATTTATATAAAACTATGTACAAAAATACATAAAAGTAATTAAATTTGTATTAAAATAGATATACAAAATACACATAAAATAAGCTAAATTTGAATTGAAATATATATACAAAAAACATAAAATAATGTAAAGTTTTATCAAAATACTTATAAAAATACATATATAATAACGTAAATTGTAAAAAAAATATATAAACAAAATACACATTAAATAAAGTAAATACGTATAAAAAAATGTACAAAATACAGAAACAATCATGTAATTCGTATCAAAATAAATAGACAAAATACCAATAAAATAATGTAAATTTCTATGAGAAAATATATACAAAATACACATAAATAACGCAAATGTCAAAAAAATATATATAATATAATATATTTTTATACATATTTAAAATATTTAATGTATATTTTGTATATGTATATTTTATCCAAATTTACGTTATTTTATGTGTATTTGTATATATATTTTTATACAAATTTACATTATTTTATGTGAGGTTTGTATATGCATTTCAATACAAATATGCCTAACTTTATATGTATTTTGCATATCTATTTTCAAACAAATTTAAATTAATTTTGTGTATTTTTGTATATATTTTTATACAAATTTTAGTTATTTTTTTGTTTTTTGTATATATATTTTCCTACAAATATACATTCTTTTATTGGAATTTTGTGTATTTATTTTGTTACGAGTATACATTATTTTATGTGTATTTTGTATATATATTTTTCTACGTATTTAAATTATTTTATGTGTATTTTATATATATATTTTCATAAAAATTTACGTAATTTTATTGTGTGTATTCGTATATATTTTGAAACAAATTTTATACAAATTCATGTTATTTTATGTGTATTTGTATATATATTTTCATACAAATTTATATTATTTTATGTGTATTTTTACATATATTTTATTACAAATTTACCTTATTTTATGTTTATTTTGTATATTTATTTCATTCAATTTTAAATTATTTAATGTGTTTATTTGTATTTGTATTTAGGTTATTTTATGTGTGTTTTCTATATATATTTTCATCCAAAATTACATTAATTTATTGTTATTTTCTTAATTTAACTCGATACGAATTTAGATTATTTCATAGGTATTTTGTATACATATTTTTATACTCATTTACATTATCTAATGTGAGTTTTGTATATATATTTTTTATGCAAATTAATTTTATGTGCATTTTTGTACATATATTTTTATAGAAATTTGCGTCATTTTATATGAATTTTGTATATGTTTACTCATACAAATTGACATTATTTAATTAGTTTTTTGTTAATTTATTTTGATACGAATGACATGATTATTTGTGTATTTTTTACATATTTTTTTATACGTATTTACATTACTTAATGTGTATTTTGTTTATATAATTTTATACAAATTTACGTTATTATATGTGTATTTGTTAAAAATATTTTGAAACAAATTTACTTTATTTTATGTATTTTGTATATATATTTCAATTCAAATTTAGCTTATTTTGTGTGTATTTTGTATATCTATTTTCATACAAATTTAATTACTTCTGTGTATTTTTGTATATAGTTTTATACAAATTTACGTAATTTTATGTGCATTTTGTATATTTATATTTATACAAATACACATTCTTTTATTGGTATTTTGTTTATTTATATTTACACGAATTTACATTATTTTATTTGTATTTTGTGTACTTTTTCTATTCGTATTTACTTATTTTATGTGTATTTAGTATATATATTTTTATAGAAATCTACGTTATTATATGTGTATTCGTATATATATTTTGAAACAAATTTACATTGTTTTATATGTATTTTGCATATCTATTTCAATACAAATTTACCTTATTGTATGTGCATTTTGTATATTTATTTTAATACAAATTCAAATATTTTATGTGTATTTTGCATCTTAGTTTTCATACAAATTTACATTATTTTATAAATATTCTGTGTATATATTTTGATACGATTTTATATTATACTATTTGTGTTTTGTATATATTTTTTTATACATATTTTCATTATTTAATGTGTATTTTTTATATATATTTTATACAAAGTTACGTTATTTTAAGTGTATTTCTTTATATAATTTCATTCAAATTTACATTATTTTAAATGTATTTTGTATATCTATTTCAATACAAATTTACCTTATTGTATGTGCATTTTGTATATTTATTTTAATACAAATTCAAATATTTTATGTGTATTTTGCATCTTAGTTTTCATACAAATTTACATTATTTTATAAATATTCTGTGAATATATTTTGATAAGATTTTATATTATACTATTTGTGTTTTGTATATAATTTTTTATACATTTTTTCATTATTTAATGTGTATTTTTTATATATATTTTATACAAAGTTACGTTATTTTAAGTGTATTTCTTTATATAATTTCAATCAAATTTACATTATTTTAAATGTATTTTGTATATGTATTTCAATACAAATTTACCTAATATTATGTGTATTTTGTATATTTATTTTCATACAAATTTAAATTATTTTTGTGTTTTTTCGTATATAGTTTTATACAAATTTAGGTTATTTTATGTGTATTTTCTATATCTAGTTTCATACAAATACACATTCTTTTATTGATATTTTGTTTATTTATTTTGACGCGAGTTTACATTATTTAATGGCTTCCTACAAATGAATAGACCATTTATTATTATTATTATTATTTTATTGCTATTTTGTTTATTTATTTTGATACGAATTACATGATTATATGTGTATTTTGTACATGTTTTTTATACGTGTTTTCATTATTTAATGTGTATTTTGTTTATATATTTTTAAACAAATTAACGTTATTAAATGTGTATTTGTGTAAATATTTTGATACAAATTTACATTATTTTATGTATTTTGTATATACATTTAAATTCAAATTTAGCTTATTTTATTTTGATTTTGTATATATATTTTCATACAAATTTAATTACTTCTGTGTATTTTTGTATATAGTTTAATACAAATTTACGTTATTTTATGTGTATTTTGTATATTTATATTTATACAAATACACATTCTTTTATTGGTATTTTGTTTATTTATTTTGATACGAATTTACATTATTTTATGTGTATTTTGTATACATTTGTTTATACGTATTTACTTCTTTTTATGTGTATTTTGTATATATTTTTATAGAAATCTACGTTATTTTGTGTGTATTCGTATATATATTTTGAAACAAATTTACATTGTTTTATATGTATTTTGCACATCTATTTCAATACAAATTTACCTTATTGTATGTGCATTTTGTATATTTATTTTAATACAAATTCAAATATTTTATGTGTATTTTGGTATATATATTTTTATAAAAAAATGCGTTTCTTTATGGGTATTTTGCATCTTAATTTACATACAAATTTACATTATTTTATTAAGATTCTGTGTATTTATTTTGATACTATTTTACATTATTCTATTTGTGTTTTGTATATATATTTTTTTATACATATTTACATAATTTAATGTGTATTTTTTATATATATTTTATACAAATTTACGTAATTTTAGGTGTATTTTTTATATATTTTCATTCAAATTTAAATATTATTTTATGTGTATTTTGTATATGTATTTCAATACAAATCTACCTAATTTTATGTATATTTTGTACATGTATTTAAATACAAATTTATTTAATTATATGAGTATTTTGTATATCTATTTTCATACAAATTGAAATTAATTTTGTGTATTTTTGTATATATTTTTATACAAATATATTTTGTATATTTATTTTCCTACATATATACGTTCTTTTATCGTAATTTTGTTTATTTATTTTTATACGAATTTACATTATTTTAGGTGTATTTGATATGTATATTTTTTTACTTATTTATATCATTTTATTTGTGTTTTGAATATATATTTTCATAGAAATTTACTCTATTTTATGGGTATTCGTATATATATTTTGATACAAATTTACATTATTTATGTTTATTTTGCATATCTATTTCAATACAAATTTACCATATTGTATGTGTATTTTGTATATTTATTTTAATACAAATTTAATTATTTTATGTGTATTTTTGTAAAAATATGCGTTATTATTTGGGTATTTTGCATCTTTATTTTCATACAAATTTACATTATTTTATTGATATTCTGTTTATTTATTTTGATACGATTTTACATTATTCTATGTGTATTTTGTAAATATATTTTTATACACATTTACATTATTTAATGTATATTTTGTATATATATTTTATATAAATTTACGCTATTTTATGTGTATTTGTTTATATATTTTCATACAAATTTACAATATTTTATGTGTAATTTGTATATGTATTTCAATACAGATTTGCCTAATTTTATGTGTATTTTGCATATCTATTTTCAAACAAATTTAAACTATTTTTATGTATTTTTTATATATTTTTATACAAATTTTAGTTATTTTATTTGTATTTTGTATTTATATTTTCCTACAAATATACATTCTTTTAGTGGAATTTTGTTTATTTATTTTCATAAGAATTTACATAATTTTATGTGTATTTTGTATATGTATTTTTCTACATATTTACATTATTTTATGTGTATTTTTTATATATATTTTCATAAAAGTTTACGTTATTTTATTGTGTGTATTCGTATATGTTTTGATACAAATTTACATTATTTTATGTTTATTTTGCATATCTATTTCAATATAGATTTACCTTATTGTATGTGTATTTTGTATATTTATTTTAATACAAATTTAATTATTTTATGTGTACTTTGTATACATTTTCTTATACGTATTTACTTCATTTAATGTGTATTTTGTATATATATTTTTATAGTAATCTACGTTATTTTATGTGTATTGGTATATATATTTTGAAGCAAATTTACATTGTTTTATATGTATTTAGCATATCTATTAAATATAAATCTACCTTATTGTATGTGCATTTTGTATATTTATTGTAATACAAATTTAAATATTTTATTATTTTGGTATATATATTTTTATAAAAAGAGTTTTATATAAATTTAAAATATTTTATGTGTATTTTGTATATCTATTTTCATACAAATACACATTTTTTATTGATATTTTGTTTATTTATTTTGACGCGAATTCACATTATTTAATGTGTATTGTGTATATATATTTTTATACGTATTTACGTCATTTCATGTGTATTTTGTATATATATTTCTATAGAAATATATATTATTTTATGTGTATTCGTATATATATTTTGAAACAAATATACATTGTTGTATGTGCATTTTGCATATTTTTTCAATATAAATTTACCTTATTGTACGTGCATTTTGTATATTAATTTTAATACAAATTTAATTATTCTATGTGTATTTTTGTATATGTATTTTCATAAAAAAATGCTTTATTTTATGGGTATTTTGCATCTTTATTTTCATACAAATTTATATTATTTTATTGATATTCTGTGTATTTATTTTGATACGATTTTACATTATTCTATGTATATTTTGTATATATATTTCATACAAATGAACGTTATTTTATGTGAATTTGTTTTCATTTCATACAAATTTACATTATTTTATGTGTATTTTGTACATGTATTTAAATACAAATTTAACTAATTATATGTGTATTATGTATATCTATTTTCATACAAATTGAAATTAATTTTGTGTATTTTAGTATATATTTTTATTCAAATTTTCGTAATTTTATGTGAATTTTGTATATTTATTTTCCTACAAATATACGTTCTTTTATCGGAATTTTGTTTATTTATTTTGATACGAATTTTCATTATTTTAGGTGTATTTGAAATATATTTTTATACTTATTTACATAATTTTATATGTATTTTGAATATATATTTTCATAGAAATTTACTCTATTTTATGTGTATTCGTATATATATTTTGATATAAATTTACATTATTTATGTGTATTTCGCATTTCTATTTTAATACAAATTTTCTTTATTGTATGTGCCTTTTGTATATTTATTTTGATGCAAATTTAATTATTTTATGTGTATTTTTGTATATATATTTTTAAACAAATATGCGTTATTATATGGGTATTTTGCATCTTTATTTTCATACAAATTTACATTATTTTATTGATTGTCTGTTTATTTATTTTGATACGATTTTACGTTATTCTGTGTATTTTGTATATATATTTTTAGACATATTTACATTATTTAATGTATATTTTGTACATATATTTTATGGAAATTTACGTTATCTTATGTGTATTTGTTTATATATTTTCATACAAATTTACATTATTTTATGTGTATTTTGTATATGTATTTCAATAAAAATTTGCCTAATTTCATTTGTATTTTGCATATCTATTTTCAAACAAATTTAGATTATTTTTGTGTATTTTTGTATTATTTTTATACAAATTTTTTTTCTTTTATTTGTATTTTGTATATATATTTTCCTACACATATACATTCTTTTAGAGGAAATTTTGTTTATTTATTTTGATACGAATTTACATTATTTTATGTGTATTTTGTATATATATTTTTCTATGTATTTACATTATTTTATGTGTATTTTGTATATATATTTTCATAAAAAATTACGTAATTTTATTGTGTGTATTCGTATATATTTTGATAAAAATTTTCATTATTTTATTTGTTTTTTGCATATCTATTTCAATAAAAATATATCTTATTGTATGTGTATTTTGTATATTTATTTTAATACAAATTTAATTATTTTATGTGTATTTTTGTATATATTTTTTTTAAATATGAGATATTTTATGGGTATTTTGCATCTTTAATTTTATAAATTTTTACATTACGTACATATCTTTTATACGTATTTACATTATTTAATATGTATTTTGTTTATATATTTTTATACAAATTTACGTTATTATATGTGTATTTGAATATATATTTTGATACAAATTTACATTATTTTATGTATTTTCTATATTTATTTCAATTCAAATTTAGTTTATTTTATGTGTCTTTTGTATATATATTTTCATACAAATTTAATTATTTTTGTTTATTTTTGTATATAGTTTTATACAATTTTACGTTATTTTATGTGTATTTTGTATATTTATATTTATACAAGTAAACATTCTTTTATTGGCATTTAGTTTATTTATTTTGATACGAATTTACATTATTTTATGTGTATTTGTATACATTTTCTTATACGTATTTACTTCATTTTATGTGTATTTTGTATATATATTTTATAGAAATCTACGTTATTTTATGTGTATTCGTATGTATATTTTGAAACAAATGTACATTGTTTTATATGTATTTTGCATATGTATTTTAATACAAATTTACCTTATTGTATGTGCATTTTGTATATTTATTGTAATACAAATTTAAATATTTTATGTGCATTTTGGAATATATATTTTCATAAAAAATGCGTTGTTTTATGGGTATTTTGCATCTTTATTTTCATACAAATTTACATTATTTTATTAATATTCTTTGTATTTATTTTGATACTATTTTACATTATTCTATTTGTGTTTTGTATATATTTTTTTATACATATTTACATTATTTAATGTGTATTTTCTATATATATTTCATACAAATTTTCGTTATTTTAAGTGTATTTCTTTATATATTTTCATTCAAATTTACATTATTTTATATGTATTTTGTATATGTATTTCAATAGAAATCTACCTAATTTCATGTGTATTTTGTATATATATTTTATACAAATTTAATTATTTTTGTGTATTTTTGTATAGAGTTTTATACAAATTTACAATATTTTATGTGTATTTTGTATATATATTTTCATACAAATACACATTCTTTTTTTGATATTTTGTTTATTTATTTTGATGCGAATTTACATTATTTAATGTGTATTGTGTATATATATTTTTATACTTATTTACGTCATTTCATGTGTATTTTGTATATGTATTTCTTTAGAAATATACGTTATTTTATGTGTATTCGTATATATATTTTGAAACAAATATACATTGTTTTATGTGCATTTTGCATATTTTTTCAATACAAATTTACCTTATTGTACGTGCATTTTGTATATTAATTTTAATACAAATTTAGCTATTCTATGTGTATTTTTGTATATGTATTTTTATAAAAATATGCTTTATTTTATGGGTATTTTGCATCTTTATTTTCATACAAAATTACATTATTTTATTGATATTCTGTGTATTTATTTTGATACGATTTTACATTATTCTATGTATATTTTGTATATCTATTTTATACCAATGTACGTTATTTTATGTGTTTGTTTTCATTTCATACAAATTTACATTATTTTATGTGAATTTTGTACATGTATTTAAATACAAATTTTACTAATTATATGTGTATTTTGTATATCTATTTTCATACAAATTGAAATTAATTTTGTGTATTTTTGTATATATTTTTATTCAAATTTTCGTAATTTTATGTGTATTTTGTATATTTATTTTCCTACATATATACGTTCTTTTATCGGAATTTTATTTATTTATTTTGATACAAATTTTCATTTTTTTAGGTGTATTTGATATATATATTTTTATACTTATTTACATAATTTTATATGTATTTTGAATATATATTTTCATAGAAATTTACTCTATATGTATATGTATAGAAAATACACATGAAACAATATAAATTTATATGAAAATATATACAAATACACATTAAATAGCATTAATTTGTATAAAATTTGAATCAAAATATATACGAATACACACAATAAATAAACAAAATACCAGTAAAAGAAAGTGTAATTGTATAAATATAAACATACAAAATACACATAAAATATCGTAAATTTGTATAAAACTATATACAAAAATACACAGAAGTTATTAAATTTGTATGAAAATATATATACAAAATACAGTAAAATAAGCTAAATTTGAATTGAAATGTACATACAAAATACATGAATTAATGTAAATCTGTATCAAAATATTTATACAAATACATATAATAACGTAGATTTGTTTAAAAATATATAAACAAAATACACATTAAGTATTGTAAATACGTATAAAAAATATGTACAAAATACACATATAATCATGTAATTCGTATCAAAATAAATAAACAAAATAGCAATAAAATAATGTAAATTTGTATGAGAAAACATATACAAATAACGCAAATTTCTATAAAAATATATGTACAAAAATGCACATAAAATAAAGTAAATTTGCATAAAAATATATATACAAAACACACACTAAATAATGTAAATGCGTACATAAAATAACCTAAATTTGTATAAAACTATATACAAAAATACACAAAAATAATTTAAATTTGTTTGAAAAGAAATATACAAAATACACATAAAATTAGGTAAATTTGTATTGAAATACATATACAAAATACACATCAAATAATGTAAATTTGAATGAAAATATATAAACAAATACACTTAAAATAACGTAAATTTGTATAAAATATATTTGCAAGATACACATTAAATAATGTAAATGTGTATAAAAAAAATATATACAAAAACAAATAGAATAATGTAAAATCGTATCAAAATAAATACACAGAATATCAATAAAATAATGTAAATTTGTATGAAAATAAAGATGCAAAATTCCCAAAAATTATCGCATTTTTTATAAAAATATATATACCAAAATACACATAAAATATTTAAATTTGTATTGAAATAAATATACAAAATGCATATACAGTAAGGTAAATTTGTATTGAAAGATATATTCAAAAATACATATAAAAAACAATGTAAATTTGTTTCAAAATATATATACGAATACACATAAAATAAAGTAGACTTCTATAGAAATATATATACAAAATACATATAAAAATTATGTAAATACGTATAAAAAATATATATACAAAATACATATTAAATAATGTAAATTCGTGTCAAAATAAATAAACAAAATATCATGAAAAGAATGTGTATTTGTATGAAAATAAATAATAGATAATAAATTTGTATAAAATATATGTGCAAGATACACATTAAATAATGTAAATATGTATAAAAAAGTATATACAAAAAACAAATAGAATAATGTAAAATCGTATCAAAATAAATATTAATAAAATAATGTAAATTTGTATGAAAATAAAGATGCAAAATTCCCATAAAATAGCGCATTTCGTATAAAAATATATAACAAAATACACATAAAATATCTAAATTTCTATTGAAATAAATATTCAAAATGCACATACAATAAGGTAAATTTGTATTGAAAGAGATATGCAAAAATACATATAAAACAATGTAAATTTGTTTCAAAATATATATACGAATACAAATAAAATAACGTAGATTTCTATAAAAATATATATACAAAATACACATAAAATTAAGTAAATACGTATAAAAAAATATATATAAAACAAAATACACATAAAACTAGGTAAATTTCTTTTGAAATGTATATACAAAATAGCCATAAAATATTGTAAATTTGTGTCAAAAAATATAAACAAATACACATAAAATAACGTAAATTTGTATGAAAAATATATACAAAATACACATAGAATAATGTCAATTCGTATCAAAATGAATGAGCAGAATATCAATAAAATAATGTAAATTTGTATGAAATTAATTTTGTGTATTTTAGTATATATTTTTATTCAAATTTTCGTAATTTTATGTGTATTTTGTATATTTATTTTCCTACAAATATACGTTCTTTTATCGGAATTTTGTTTATTTATTTTGATACGAATTTTCCTTTTTTTAGGTGTTTTTGATATATATATTTTTATACTTATTTACATAATTTTATATGTATTTTGAATATATATTTTCATAGAAATTTACTCCATATGTATTAACAAAAAAACACAAAAATAATTTAAATTTGTATGCAAATAAATATACAAAATACACATAAAATTAGGTAAATTTGTATTGAAATACATATACAAAATACACTTAAAATAATGTAAATTTGAATGAAATTATATAAAGAAATACACTTAAAATAACGTTAATTTGTATAAAATATTTATAAAAATAATGTAAATATATATATATATAAATATATATATATATATAAATATATATATATATATATATATATATATATATATATATATATATATATTTATATAAATATAAATATACAAAATGCACATAAAATAACGTAAATTTGTATAAGAATATAAACAAAAATACACAAATAAATTTGTATGAAAATAGATATACAAAATACACATACAATAAGCTAAATTTGTATTGAAATATATATACAAAATACATAAAATACATTAAAATCATTACAAAATATTTTTAACAAATACACATATAATAACGAAAATTTCTAAATATATATATATATATATATATATATATATATATATATATATATATATATATATATATATATATATATATATATATATATATATATATATATATATATATATATATATATATATATATATATATTTATAAAAATACTGATACAAAAATACACATCGAATAATTAAATTTGTATTAAAATTAATATACAAAATGCGTATATAATAAGGTAAATTTGTATTGAAAAAATATACAACATACATGTTTACTCATACAAATTTATATTATTTTATTGGTATTTTGTTTATTTATTTTGATACGAATTACATGATTATATGTGTATTTTGTACATATTTTTTTACACGTATTTACATTATTTAATGTGTATTTTGTTTATATATTTTCATACAAATTTACCTTATTATATGTGTATTTGTATAAATATTTTTATACAAATTTACTTTATTCCATGTATTTTGTATATATATTTCAATTCAAATTTAGCTTATTTTATCTGTATTTTGTATATCTATTTTCATACGAATTTAATTACTTCTGTGTATTTTTGTATATAGTTTTATACAAATTTACGTTATTTTATGTGTATTTTGTATATTTATATTTATACAAATACACATTATTTTATTGGTATTTTGTTTATTTATTTTGATACGAATTTACATTATTTTATGTGTATTTTGTATACATTTTTTTATACGTATTTACTTCATTTTATATGTATTTTGTATATATATTTTTATACAAATCTACGTTATTTTATGTGTATTCGTATATATATTTTGAAACAAATTTACATTGTTTATATGTATTTTGCATATCTATTTCAATACAGATTTACCTTATTGTATATGTATTTTGTATATTTATTTTAATACAAATTAAAATTTTTGTGTATTTTTGTATATATATTTAAAAAAAAGTTATCTTATGGGTATTTTGCTTCTTTATTTTCATACAAATTTACATTATTTTATTAATATTCTGTGTATTTATTTTGATACGATTTTACATTATTCTATTTGTGTTTTGTATATATTTTTTATACAAATTTACGTTATTTTAAGTGTATTTGTTTATGTATTTTCATTCAAATTTACATTATTTTATGTGTATTTTGTATATGTATTTAAATACAAATTTACCTAATTTTATGTGTTTTTTGTATATTTATTTTCATACAAATTTAAATTATTTTTGTGTATTTTTGTATATAGTTTTATACAAATTTATGTTATCTTATGTGTATTTTGTATATTTATTTTCATACAAATACACATTCTTTTATTGATATTTTGTTTATTTATTTTGACGCGAATTTACATTATTTAATGTGTATTTTGTATATATATATTTATACGTATTTACATCCTTTCATGTGTATTTTGTATATTTATAAAAAATGCGTTATTTTATGGGTATTTTGGATCTTTATTTTCATACAAATTTACATTATTTTATTTACATTCTGTGTATTTATTATGATACGATTTTACATTATTCTATTTGTGTTTTATATATATATTTTTTATACATATTTACATTATTTAATGAGTATTTTGTATATATATTTTATACAAATTTACGTTAATATAAGGGTATTTGTTTATATTTTCATTCAAATTTACATTATTTTATGTGTATTTTGTATATGTATTTCTATACAAATTTACCTAATTTTATGTGTATTTTGTATATTTATTTACATACAAATTTACGTTATTTTATGTGTATTTTGTATATGTATTTTCATACAAATACACATTCTTTTATTGATATTTTCCTTATTTATTTTGACACGAATTTACATTATTTAATGTGTATTTTGTATATATATTTTTATACGTATTTACATCATTTCATGTGTATTTTGTATATATATTTCTATAGAAATCTACGTTATTTTATATGTATTCGTATATATATTTTGAAACAAATCTACATTATATATATATATATATATATATATATATTTATATATATATATATATATATATATATATATATATATATATATATATATATATATTATATATATATATATATATATATATATATATATATATATATATATATATATATATATATATATATATATATATATATATATATATATATATATATATATATATATATATATATATATATATATATATATATATATATATATATATATATATATATATACATTCTTTTATTGGAATTTTGTTTATTTATTTTGATACGAATTTACATTATTTTATGTGTATTTTGTATATATATTTTTCTACGTATTTACATTATTTTATGTGTATTTTGTTTATATATTTTCATAAAAATTTACGTTATTTTATTGTGTGTATTCGTATCTATTTTGATACAAATTTACATTATTTTATGTGTATTTTGCATATCTATTTCAATACAAATTTACCTTATAGAGTGTGTATTTTGTATATTTATTTTAATACAAATTTAATTATTTTATGTGTATTCTCGTATATATATTTTTTTTAAAATGAGTTATTTTATGTTTATTTTGTATATCTATTTTCATACAAATTTAATTACTTTTGTGTATTTTCGTATATACTTTTATATCAATTTACGTTATTTTATGTGTATTTTGTATATTTATATTTATACAAATACACATTCTTTTATTAGTATTTTGTTTATTTATTTCGATACGAGTTTACATTATTTTATTGTGTGTATTCGTATATATTTTGAAACAAATTTACATTGTTTTATATGTATTTTTGAATATCTCTTTCAATACAAATTTACCTTACTGTATATGCGTTTTGTATATTTATTTCAATACAAATTTAAATATTTTATGTGTATTTTGGTATATATATTTTTATAAAAAATGCGATAGTTTTTGGGAATTTTGCATCTTTATTTTCTTACAAATTTACATTATTTTATTGATATTCTGTGTATTTATTTTTATACGATTTTACATTATTCTATTTGTTTTTTGTATATATTTTTTTTATACACATTTACATTATTTAATGTGTATCTTGCATATATATTTTATACAAATTTACGTTATTTTAAGTGTGTTTGTTTATATATTTTCATTCAAATTTACATTATTTGATGTGTATTTTGTATATGTATTTCAATACAAATTTACCTAATTTTACGTGTATTTTGTATATTTCTTTTCATACAAATTTAAATTATTTTTGTGTATTTTTGTATATAGTTTTATACAAATTTAGGTTATTTTATGTACTCATTTACATTATTTAATGTGTGTTTTGTATATATATTTTTATGCAAATTTACTTTATCTTATGTGCATTTTTGTACATATATTTTGATAGAAATTTGCGTTATTTGTATATGTTTTCTCATACAAATTTACATTATTTTATTGTTATTTTGTTTATTTATTTTGATACGAATTACATGATTATATGTGTATTTTGTACATATTTTTTATACGTATTTACATTACTTAATGTGTATTTTGTTTATATATTTTTAAACAAATCTACGCTATTATATGTATTTGTATAAATATTTTGATATAAATTTACATTATTTTATGTATTTTGTATTTCAATAAATTTCAATTCAAATTTAGTTTTTTTTAGCTGTATTTTATATATCTATTTTCCTACAAATTTAATTACTTCTGTGTATTTTTGTATATAGTTTTATACAAATTTACGATATTTTATGTGTATTTTGTATATTTATATTTATACAAATACACATTCTTTTATTGGTATTTTGTTTATTTATTTTGATACAATTTTACATTATTTTATGTGTATTTTGTATTCATTTTTTTATACGTATTTACTTCATTTTATGTGTATTTTGTATATATCTTTATAGAAATCTACGTTATTTTATGTGTATTCGTATATATATTTTGAAACAAATTTACATTGTTTTATATGTATTTTGCATATCTATTTCAATACAAACTTACAAAAATGCACATAAAATAAAGTAAATTTGCATAAAAAATATATATACAAAACACACATTAAATAATGTAAATGCGTACATAAAATAACCTAAATTTGTATAAAACTATATAAAAAAATACACAAAAATAATTTAAATTTGTATGAAAATATACAAAATACACATAAAATTAGGTAAATTTGATTGAAATATATATAAATACACATAAAATAATGTAATATGAATAAATATATAAAGATATAATAAAATAATGTAAATTTGTATAAATATATATATAAAATACACATTAAATAACGTAGATTTCTAAATAATATATATATAAAATACACAAAAATTATAAATACGTATAAAAAAATATACATAAATAATATAATTGAATTGAATCAATAAATAAACAAAATACCAATAAAAGAATGTGTATTTGTATAAATATAAATGTTAAAATACACATAAAATAAACATAAATAAGGTAAATTTGTAATGAAATATATGTACAAAATACACATAAAAAATGTAAATTTATATGAAAATATATATACAAATACACATAAAATACCATGAATTTGTATAAAATTATATATTCAAAAAAATATTAAATAATGTAAATGCGTATTAAAATATATATACAAAGTACATATAAAATAATACAAATTTAATTATTCTATGTGTATTTTTGTATATGTATTTTCATAAAAAAATGCTTTATTTTATGAGTATTTTGCATCTTTATTTTCATACAAATCTACATTATTTTATTGATATTCTGTGTATTTATTTTGATACGATTTTACATTATTCTATGTATATTTTGTATATATATTTCATAGAAATGAACGTTATTTTATGTGAATTTGTTTTCATTTCATACAAATTTACATTATTTTATGTGTATTTTATACATGTATTTAAATGCAAATTTAACTAATTATATGTGTATTATGTATATCTATTTTCATACAAATCGAAATTAATTTTGTGTATTTTAGTATTTATTTTTATTCAAATTTTCGTAATTTTATGTATATTTTGTATATTTATTTTCCTACAAATATACGTTCTTTTATCGGAATTTTGTTTATTTATTTTGATACGAGTTTTCATTATTTTAGGTGTATTTGATATATATATTTTTATACTTATTTACATAATTTTATATGTATTTTGAATATATATTTTCATAGAAATTTACTCTATTTTATGTGTATTCGTATATATATTTTGATACAAATTTACATTATTTATGTGTATTTCGCATATCTATTTCAATACAAATTTTCTTTATTGTATGTGCCTTTTGTATATTTATTTTGATACAAATTTAATTATTTTATGTGTATTTTTGTATATATATTTTTAAACAAATATGCGTTATTATATGGGTATTTTGCATCTTTATTTTCATACAAATTTACATTATTTTATTAATAGTCTGTTTATTTATTTTGATACGATTTTACGTTATTCTGTGTATTTTGTATATATATTTTTAGACATATTTACTTTATTTAATGTATATTTTGTGCATATATTTTATGGAAATTTACGTTATCTTATGTGTATTTGTTTATATATTTTCATAGAAATTTACATTATTTTATGTGTATTTTGTATATGTATTTTAATAAAAATTTGCCTAGTTTCATGTGTATTTTGCATATCTATTTTCAAACAAATTTATATTATTTTTGTGTTATATTGAATATATTTTTAAAGAAATTTTTGTTATTTAATTTGTATTTTGTAATTATATTTTCCTACATATATACATTCTTTTAGAGGAAATTTTGTTTATTTATTTTGATACAAATTTACATTATTTTATGTGTATTTTGTATATATATTTTTCTATGTATTTACATTATTTTATGTGTATTTTGTATATATATTTTCATAAAAATTTACGTAATTTATTGTGTGTATTCGTATATATTTTGATAAAAAATTTCATTATTTTATGTGTTTTTTGCATATCTATTTCAATAAAAATCTACCTTATTGTATATGTATTTTGTATATTTATTTTAATACAAATTTAATTATTTTATGTGTATTTTTGTATATATATTTTTTTAAATATGAGCTATTTTATGAGTATTTTGCATCTTTAATTTTATAAATTTTTACATTACGTACATATCTTTTATACGTATTAACATTATATTGTACATGTATTTAAATACAAATTTAACTAATTATATGTGTATTTTGAGAAAAAAATTTCATACAAATTGAAAATATTTTTGTTTGTTTTTTGTATATATTTTTATACAAATTTTCGCTATTTTATGTGTATTTTGTATATTTATTTTCCTACAAATATACTTTCTTTGATCGGAATTTTGTTTATTTATTTTGATACGAGTTTACATTATTTTAGGGGTATTTGGTATATATATTTTTATATTTATTTACATCATTTTATATGTATTTTGTATGCATATTTTCATAGAAATTTCCTCTATTTTATGTGTATTTGTATATATCTTTTTGATACAAATTTACATTATTTATGTGTATTTTGCATATCTATTTTAATACAAATGTACTTCATTGTATGTGCATTTTGTATATTTATTTTAATACAAATTAAATTATTTTATGTGTATTTTTGTATGTAATTTTGTTTATTTATTTTTATACGAATTTACATTATTTTAGGTGTATTTGATATGTATATTTTTATAATTATTTATTTCATTTTATTTGTATTTTGAATATATATTTTCATAGAAATTTACTCTATTTTATGTGTATTCGTATATATATTTTGATACAAATTTACATTATTTATGTGTATTTTGCATATCTATTTCAATACAAATTTACCATATTGTATGTGTATTTTGTATATATATTTTAATACAAATCTAATTATTTTATGTGTATTTTTGTAAAATTATGCGTTATTATATGGGTATTTTGCATCTTTATTTTCATACAAATTTATATTATTTTATTGATATTCTGTTTATTTATTTTGATACGATTTTACATTATTTTATGTGTATTTTGTATATATATTTTTATACATATTTATATTATTTAATGTATATTTTGTATACATATTTTAAATAAATTTACGTTATTTTATGTGTATTTGTTTATATATTTTCATACAAATTTACAATATTTTATGTGTATTTTGTATATGTATTTAAATACAAATTTGCCTAATTTTATGTGTATTTTGCATATCTATTTTCAAACAAATTTAAATTATTTTTATATATTTTTGTATATATTTTTATGGAAATTTTAGTTATTTTATTTGTATTTTGTATATATAATTTCCTACAAATATACATTCTTTTAGTGGAATTTTGTTCATTTATTTTCATAAGAATTTACATTATTTTATGTGTATTTTTGTATATATATTTTTCTCCGTATTTACATTATTTTATGTGTATTTTTTATATATATTTTCATAAACATTAACGTTATTTTATTGTGTGCATTCGTATATGTTTTGATACAAATTTACATTATTTTATGTTTATTTTGCATATCTATTTCAATATAAATTTACCTTATTGTATGTGTATTTTGTATATTTATTTTAATACAAATTTAATTATTTTATGTGTACTTTGTATACATTTTCTTATACGTATTTACATAATTTTATATGTATTTTGAATATATATTTTCATAGAAATTTACTCTATTTTATGTGTATTCGTATATATATTTTGATACAAATTTACATTATTTATGTGTATTTCGCATTTCTATTTCAATACAAATTTTCTTTATTGTATGTGCCTTTTGTATATTTATTTAGATACAAATTTAATTATTTTATGTGTATTTTTGTATATATATTTTTAAACAAATATGCGTTATTATATGGGTATTTTGCATCTTTATTTTCATTAAAATTTACATTATTTTATTGATAGTCTGTTTATTTATTTTGATACGATTTTACGTTATTCTGTGTATTTTGTATACATATTTTTAGACATATTTACATTATTTAATGTATATTTTGAACATATATTTATGGAAATTTACGTTATCTTATGTGTAATTGTTTATATAGTTTCATACAAATTTACATTATTTTATGTGTATTTTGTATATGTATTTCAATAAAAATTTGCCTAATTTCATGAGTATTTTGCATATCTATTTTCAAACAAATTTAAATTATTTTTGTGTATTTTTTGTATATATTTTATACAAATTTAATTATTTTATTTGTAGTTTATATATATTTTCCTACAAATATACATTCTTTTAGTGGAATTATGTTTATTTATTTTGATACGAATTTATATTATTTTATGTGTATTTTGTATATATATTTTTCTACGTATTTACATTATTTTATGTATATTTTGTATATATATTTTCATAAAAATTTACGTTATTTTTTTGTGTCTATTCGTATATATTTTGATACAAATTTATTTTATGTGTTTTTTGCATATCTATTTCGATAAAAATCTACCTTATTGTATGTGTATTTTGTGTATTTATTTTAATACAAATTTAATTATTTTATGTGTATTTTTGTATATATATATTTTTTTAAATATGAGTTATTTTATGGGTATATTGCATCTTTAATTTTATAAATTTTTACATTACGTACATATCTTTTATTCGTATTTACATTATTTAATGTGTATTTTGTTTATATATTTTTATACAAATTTACGTTATTATATGTGTATTTGAATATATATTTTAATACAAATTTACATCATTTTATGTATTTTCTATATTTATTTCAATTCAAATTTAGCTTATTTTATGTGTCTTTTGTATATCTATTTTCATACAAATTTTTTTTTGTTTATTTTTGTATATAGTTTTATACAATTTTACGTTATTTTATGTGTATTTTGTATATTTATATTTATACAAGTACACATTCTTTTATTGGCATTTAGTTTATTTATTTTGATACGAATTTATATTATTTTATGTGTATTTTGTATTCATTTTCTTATACGTATTTACTTCATTTTATGTGTATTTTGTATATATATTTTTATAGAAATCTACGTTATTTTATGTGTATTCGTATACGGTATATATATTTTGAAAGAAATTTACATTGTTTTATATGTATTTTGCATATCTATTTCAATACAAATTTAACTTATTGTATGTGCATTTTGTATATCTAATGTAATAAAAATTTAAATATTTTATGTGTATTTTAGTATATATATTTTCATAAAAAATGCGTTGTTTTATGGGTATTTTGCATCTTTATTTTCATACAAATTTACATTATTTTATTAATATTCTGTGTATTTATTTTGATACTATTTTACATTATTCTATTTGTCTTTTGTATATATTTTTTTATACATATTTACATTATTTAATGTGTATTTTATATATATATTTCATACAAATTTAAGTTTTTTTTAAGTGTATTTGTTTATATATTTTCATTCATATTTACATTATTTTATGTGTATTTTGTATATGTATTTCAATACAAATTTACCTAATTTTATGTGTATTTTTTATATTAATTTTCATACAAATTTAAATTATTTTAGTTTTATACAAATTTACAATATTTAATGTGTATTTTGTATATCTATTTTCATACAAATACACATTCTTTTATTGATATTTTGTTTATTTATTTTGACACGAATTTACATTATTTAATGTGTATTGTATATATATATATTTTTATACGTATTTACGTCATTTCATCTATTTTTTGTATATATATTTCTATAGAAATCTACGTTATTTTATGTGTATTCGTATATATATATTTTGAAACAAATATACATTGTTTTATTTGTATTTTGCATATTCTTTCAATACAAATTTACCTTATTGTATGTGCATTTATATATATATATATATATATATATATATATATATATATATATATATATATATATATATATATATATATATATATATATATATATATATATATATATATATATATATATATATTTATTTATATATTCCTACAAATATACATTCTTTTATTGGAATTTTGTTTATTTATTTTGATACGAATTTTGTATATATATTTTCATAAAAATTTAAGTTATTTTATTGTGTATTTGTATCTATTTTGATACAAATTTACATTATTTTATGTGTATTTTGCATTTCTATTTCAATACACATTTAATTTATAGTATGTGTATTTTGTATATTTATTTTAATACAAATTTAATTATTTTATGTGTATTTTGTATATATTTTTAAATATGAGTTATTTTATGTGTATTTTGTATATCTATTTTCATACAAATTTAATTTTTTGTGTTTTATATATATTTTATATCAATTTACGTTATTTTATATGTATTTTGCATATCTATTTTACACAAATTTTCCTTATTGTGTGTGCATTTGTATATTTATTTTAATACAAATTTAAATATTTTATGTGTGTTTTGAATATATATTTTATAAAAATGTTATTTTATGGGTATTTTGCATCTTTATTTTCATGCAAATTTATATTATTTTATTAATATTCTGTGTATTTATTTGATACGATTTTACATTATTCTATTTGTTTTGTATATATTTTATACATATTTACATTATTTAATGTGTATATATTTCATATATATTTTATTTAAGTATTTGTTTATATATTTTCATTCAAAATTACATTATGTGTATTTTGTATATGTATTTATTTGCCTAATTTTATGTGTATTTTGCATATCTATTTTCAAAAAATTTAAATAGTTTTTGTGTTTTTGTATATATATTTTTATACAAATTTTAGTTATTTTATTTGTATTTTCTATATTTTCTTACAAATAAACATTCTATTATTGGAATTTTAACAATTTATTCTGATACGAGTTTATTTAATTTTATGTGTATTTTGTTTATATATTTTCATAAAAATTTTTTATTTTATTGTGTTATTAGTATATATTTTGATAAAAATTTTATACAAATTCATGTTATTTTATGTGTATATGTATATATATTTTCATACAAATCTACATTATTTAATGTGCATTTTTACATATATTTCATTACAAATTTACCTTATTTTATGTTTGTTTTGAATATTTATTTCCTTCAATTTTAAATTATTTTATGTGTATATATATATTTGTATTTAGGTTATTTTATGTGTATTTTCTATATATATTTTCATCAAAAATTACATTATTTTATTGGTATTTTGTTAGTTTACTTCGACGCGAATTTAAATTATTTCATAGGTATTTTGTATACATATTTTTATACGCATTTACATTATTTAATGTGTTTTGTATATTTATTTTTATGCAAATTTACTTTATTTTATGTGTATTTGTATAAATATAAATATACAAAATGCACATAAAATAAGGTAAATTTATATAAAACAATATACAAAGATACACAAAAGTAATTAAATTTGTATGAAAATAAATATACAAAATACACACAAAATAAGCTTAATTTGAATTGAAATATATGTACAAAATACATAAAATAAAGTAAATTTGTATCAAAATATTTTTACAAATACACATATAATTACGTAAATTTTATATAAAATTATATAAACAAAATACACATTAAATAATGTAATTACGTATAAAAAAATATATACAAAATACACATATAATCATGTAATTCGTATCAAAATATATAAACAAAATACCAATAAAATAATGTAAATTTTTATGAGAAAACATACAAAATACACATAAAATAAATAAATTTCTATAAAAACATATGTACAAAAATGCACATAAAATAAATTTGCATTAAAAAATATATAGAAAACACACATTACATAATGTAAATGAGTATAAACATATGTATACAAAATACCTATGAAAAAATCTAAATTCGTATCGAGTTAAATAAAGAAATTACCAAAAAAATAATGTAATTTTGGATGAAAATATATATAGAAAATACACATAAAATTACGTAAATACAAATACAGATATACACATAAAATAATTAAAAATTGAATGAAATAAATATACAAAATAATCATAAAATAAGGTAAATTTGTAATGAAAAATATGTAAAAATACACTTAAATAATATAAATTTGTATGAAAATATATATACAAATACACATAAAATAACATGAATTTGTATAAAATCTGTATCAAAATAAATAGGAATACTCACAATAAAATAAAGTAAATTTTTATTAAAATATATATACAAAATACACATAAAATAATGTAAATACGTAGAAAAATATATATACAAATATATATATATATATATATATATATATATATATATATATATATATATATATATATATATATATATATATATATATATATATATATATATATATATATATATATATATATATATATATATATATATATATATATATATATATATATATATATATATATATATATATATATATATATATATATATACAAAATAAATAAACAAAATTATAATAAAAGATTGTATATTTGTAGGAAAATATATATATACAAAATACAAATAAAATAACTAAAATTTGTATAAAAATAAATACAAAAATACACAAAAATAATTTAAATTTGTTTGAAAATAGATATGCAAAATACACATAAAATTAGGTAAATTTGTATAGAAATACATATACAAAATATACATAAAATAATGTAAATTTGTATGAAAATATATAAACAAATACACATAAAATAACGTAAATTTGCATAAAATATATATACAAAATATACATTAAATAATCTAAACATGTATAAAAATATATATACAAAATACACATAGAATAATGTTAAATCGTATCAAAATAAATAAACAGAATATCAATAAAATAATTTAAATTTGTATGAAAATAAAGATGCAAAATACCCATATAATAACACATATATGCATAAAAATATATATTCAAAAATACACATGAAATAATTAAATTTGTATTGAAATAAATATAGAAAATGCATATACAATAAAGTAAATTTGTATTGAAATACATATGCAAAATACAGATCAATAATGTAAATTTGTATCAAAATATATATTCGAATACACACAAAATAGAGTAAATTTCTATGAAAATATACATACAAAATACATATAAAATGATGTAAATAGTATAAAAATATATATACCAAATACACCTAAAATAATGTAAACTCGTATCAAAATAAACAAACAAAATTCCGATAAAAGAACGTATATTTGTAGGAAAATAAATATACAAAATACACATACAATAACGAAAATTTGTATAAAAATATATACAAAAAAACAAAAATAATTTAAATTTTTATGAAAATTGATATACA
The DNA here is from genome assembly GCF_024679095.1 of Eriocheir sinensis. Lineage (NCBI taxonomy): Eukaryota > Metazoa > Arthropoda > Malacostraca > Decapoda > Varunidae > Eriocheir > Eriocheir sinensis. Next base: position 168,987 of record NW_026111429.1, on the reverse strand, counting down.
AAATACACATATAATTAGTTAAATTTGTACAAATTTGTACATGTACAAAATACACATAAAATAATGAAAATTTGTATGAAATGAAAACAAATACACATTAATATATACATTTGTATTAAATATATATACAAAATACATAGAAAATAATGTAAAATCGTATCAAAATAAATACATAAAATATCAATAAAATAATGTAAATTTGTATGAAAATAAAGATGCAAACTACCAATAAAATAAACCATATTTTTATAAAAATACTTATACATAAATACACATTCAATAATTAAATTTGTAGTAAAATTAATATACAAAATGCACATACAATAAGGTAAATTATTATTAAAAAAAATATGCAAAATACATATAAAACAATGTAAATTTGTTTCAAAATATATATACGAATGCACATAAAATAACGCAGATTTCTATAGAAATATATATACAAAATACACTTGAGATGCTGTAAATACGTATAAAAATATATATACAAAATAGACATTAAATAATGTAAATTCGTGTCAAAATAAATAAACAAAATATCAATAAAAGAATGTGTATTTGTATGAAAATAGATATACAAAATACACATAAAATAACGTAAATTTGTATAAAACTGTATAAAAAATACAAAAAAATAATTTAAATTTGTTTGAAAATAAGTAAACAAAACACACATAAAATTAGGTAAATTTGTATTGAAATACATTTACAAAATACACATAAAATAATGTAAATTTGAATGAAAATACATAAACAAATACACTTAAAATAACGTAAATTTGTTTGAAATATATATATAAAATACACATTAAGTAATGTAAATATGTATAAAAAAAATATATATACAAAACCCAAATAGAATAATGTAAAATCGTAACAAAATAAATAAACAGAATATTAACAAAATAATGTAAATTTGTATGAAAATAAAGGAGCAAAATACCTATAAAATAACGCATTTTTTTTTAATATATATACCAAAATACATATAAATTTTTTTAATTTGTATTAAAATAAATATACAAAATGCACATACAATAAGGTACATTTATATTGAAATAGATATGCAAAATACATATAAAACAATGTAAAATTTGTTTCAAAATATATATACGAATACACATAAAATAACGTAGATTTCTATAAAAATATATATACAAAATACACATAAAATGAAGTAAATACGTATAAAAAAATGTATACAAAATACACATAAAATAATGTAAATTCGTATCAAAATAAATAAACAAAATTCCAATAAAAAAATGTGTATTTGTATAAAAATAAATATACAAAATACACATAAAATATCGTAAATTTATATAAAGCTATATACAAAAATACACAAAAGTAGTTAAATTTGTATGAAAATAGATATACAAAATCCACATAAAATAAAATAAATTTGAATTGAAATATATATATATATATATATATATATATATATATATATATATATATATATATATATATATATATATATATATATATATATATATATATATATATATATATATATATATATATATATATATATATATATATATATATATATATATATATATATATATATATATATATATATATATATATATATATATATATATATATATATATATATATATAAAATACATCAAATAATGTAAATTTGTATCAAAATATTTATACAAATACACATATAATAACGTAAATTTGTATAAAAACACATAAACAGAATACACATTAAATAATGTAAGTACGTATAAAAAATATATACAAAATACGCATATAATCATGTAGTTCGTATCAAAATAAATAAAAAAAATACCAATAATATAATGTAAATCTGTATGAGAAAACATATTCAAAATACATATAAAATAACGCTCATTTCTTTAAAAATATATGTACAAAAATACACATCAAATAAAGTAAATTTGCATCAAAATATGTATACAAAACACACATTAAATAATGTAAATGCGTATAAAATTTTTTATAAAAAATACCTTTGAAATAATCTAAATTCGTATCGAATTAAATTAACAAAATACCAATAAAATAATGTAGTTTTGGATGAAAATGTATATATAAAATACAAATAAAATAACCTAAATACAAATACAAATATACACATAAACTAATTTAAAATTCCATGAAATGAATATATGAAACAAACATAAAGTAAGGTAAATTTGTAATGAAATATATGTAAAAATAAACATAAAATAATTTAAATTTGTATGAAAATATGTATTCAAATACACATAAAATAATATGAATTTGTATAAAATTTGTATCAAAATATATACGAGAGCACAGAATAAAATAACTAAATAAAATACACATAAAATAATGTAAATACGTAGAAACATATATATACAAAATACACATAAAGTAATGGAAATTCGTATCAAAATAAATAAACAAAATTGCAATAATAGAATGTATATATGTAGGAAAATATATATACAAAATACAAATAAAATAACTAAAATTTGTATAAAAATTTATACAAAAATACGCAAAAATAATTTAAATTTGTTTGAAAATAGATAGGCAAAATACACATAAAATTAGGCAAATTTGGATTGAAATACATATACAAAACACTCATAAAATAATGTAAATCTGTATGAAAATATATAAACAATGTATTGAAATACATTTACAAAATACACATCAAATAGTGTAAATTTGAATTAAAATATATATACAAATACACTTAACGTAAATATATATATACATATAGATATATATATATATATATATATATATATATATATATATATATATATATATATATATATATATATATATATATATATATATATATATATATACATAAAATCACATTAAATAATGTAAATATGTATACAAAAATATATACAAAACACAAATAGAATAATGTAAAATCGTATCAAAATAAATAAACAGAATATTAATAAAATAATGTAAATTTCTATGAAAATTAAGATGCAAAATACCCCAAAAATAGCGCATTTTTTATAAAAATATATATACCAAAACACACATAAAATATTTGAATTTGTATTAAAATAAATATACGAAATGCACACACAATAAGGTAAATTTGTATTGAAATAGATATGCAAAATACATATAAAACAATGTAAATTTGTTTCAAAATATATATACGAAAACACATAAAATAACGCATATTTCTATAAAGATATATATACAAAATACACATAAAATGAAGTAAATACGTATAAAAAAATATGTACAAATTACATATAAAATAATGTAAACTCGTATCGAAATAAATAAACAAAATACTAATAAAAGAATGTGTATTTTTATAAATATAAATATACAAAATACACATAAAATAACGTAAATTGATATAAAAGTATATACAAAAATACACAAATTTAGTTTATTTTGTAAATTTTGTATATCTATTTTCATACAAATTTAACTACTATTGTGTATTTTTGTATATAGTTTTATATAAATTTACGATATTTTATGTGTATTTTGTATATTTATTTTTATACAAATACACATTTTTTTATTGGTATTTTGTTTATTTATTTTGATACGAATTTACATTATTTTATGTGTATTTTGTATACATTTTTTTATACGTATTTACTTCTTTTTCGTATTCGTATATATATTTTGAAACAAATTTTACATTGTTTTATATGTATTATGCATATCTATTTCAATATAAAATTACCTTATTGTATACAAAAATACACAAAAATAATTTAAATTTGTATGAAAAGAAATATACAAAATACACGTAAAATTATGTAAATTTGTATTGAAATACATATACAAAATACACATCAAATTATGTAAATTTGAATGAAAATATATAAACAAACACACTTAAAATAACGTAAATTTGTATAAAATATATATGCAAGATACACATTAAATAATGTAAATGTGTATAAAAAGATATATACAAAAAACAAATAGAATAATGTAAAATCGTATCAAAATAAATTCACAGAATATCAATAAAATAGTTTCAATTTGTATGAAAATAAAGATGCAAAATTCCCATAAAATAGCGCATTTTTTATAAAAAATATATATACCAAAATAGAAATAAAATATTTAAATTTGTATTGAAATAAATATATAAAATGCATATACAGTAAGGTAAATTTGTATTGAAAGAGATATTCAAAAATACATATAAAACAATGTAAATTTGTTTCAAAATATATATACGAATACACAAAAAATAATGTAAACTCGTATCGAAATAAAAAAACAAAATACTAATAAAAGAATGTGAAATTGTATAAATATAAATATACAAAACACACATAATATAACGTAAATTGATATAAAAGTATATACAAAAATACACAAAAGTAATTAAATTTCTATGAAAATAGATATACAAAATACACATAAAATAACTCATATTTAAAAAATATATATACGAAAATACACATAAAATAATTAAATTTGTATTAAAATAAATATTCAAAATACACATACTATAAGGTAAATTTGTATTGAAATAGATATGCAAAATACAAATAAAATAATGTAAATTTGTATCAAAATAGATACGAATACACACAATAAAATAACGTAAATTTTTATGAAAATATATAAACAAAATACACATAAAATAATGTAAATACGTAGAAAAATATATATACAAAAAACACAAAAATTAATGTAAATTCGTATCAAAATAAATAAACAAAATTCCAATAAAAGAATGTATATTTGTAGGAATATATATATATATATATATATATATATATATATATATATATATATATATATATATATATATATATATATATATATATATATATATATATATATATATATATATATATATATATATAGTATCTGTATACAAAATACACATGAAATGATCTAAATTCGTATCTAAATAAATGAACAAAATACCAAAAAATTAATATAATTTTGAATGAAAATACATATACAAAATACACATAAAATAACGTTAAAACAAATATAAATATACACATAAAATGATTTGAGTTTGAATGAAAATAGATATAAAAATAAACATAAAATAAGGCAAATTTGTAATGAAATATATATACAAAATACACATAAAATAATGTAGATTTGTTTCAAAATATATATACGAATACACATAAAATAACGTAGATTTCTATAGAAATATATATACAAAATACACATGAAATGATGTAAATACGTATAAAAATATATATACAAAATACACATTAAATAATTTAAATTCGGGTAAAAATAAATAAGGAAAATATCAATAAAAGAATGTGTATTTGTATGAAAATATATATACAAAATACACACAAAATAACGTAAATTTGTATAAAACTAAATATAAAAATACAAAAAAAAAAATTAAATTTGTATGAAAATAAATATACAAAATACACATAAAATTAGGTAAATTTGTATAGAAATACATATAAAAAATACACATAAAATAATGTAAATTTGAATGAAAATATATAAACAAATACACTTAAATTAACGTAAATTTGTATAAAATATATATACAAAATACTCATTAAATAATGTAAATATGTATAAAAAATATATATACAAAACACAAATAGAATAATGTAAAATCGTATCATAATAAATACACAGAATGTAAATAAAATAATGTAAATTTGTATGAAAATAAGGATGCAAAATACCTATAAAATAACGCATTTTTTATAAATATACAAAATACACATGAAAGGATGTAAATACTTATAAATATATATATACAAAATACACATTAAATAATGTAAATTCGCGTCAAAATAAATAAACAAAATATCAATAAAAGAATGTGTATTTGTATGAAAATAAATATACAAAATACACATAAGATAACATAAATTTGTATAAAACTATATACAAAAATACACAAAAATAATTTAAATTTGTATGAAAATAAATATACAAAATACACATAAAATTAGGTAAATTTGTATTGAAATACATATACAAAATACACATAAAATAATGTAAATTTGAATGAAAATTCATAAACAATACACTTAAAATATCGTAAATTTGTTTAAAAAAATATATACGAAACACAAATAGAATAATGTAAAATCGTATCAAAATAAATACACAGAATATTAATAAAATAATGTAAATTTGTATGAAAATAAAGAAGCAAAATACTCATAAAATAACGCTTTTTTTTATAAAAATATATATACAAAAATACACGAAAAAATTAATTTGTATTAAAATAAATATACAAAATACACATACAATAAGGTAAATCTGTATTGAAATAGATATGGAAAATACATATAAATCAATGTAAATTTGTTTCAAAATATATATACGAATACACATAAAATAACGTAGATTTGTATAAAAATATATATACAAAATACACATAAAATTAGGTAAATTTGTATTGAAATACATATACAAAATACACATAAAATAATGGAAATTTGAACGAAAATATATAAACATATACACTTAAAATAACGTAAATTTGTATCAAATATATATACAAAATACACATTAAATAATGTAAATATGTATAAAAAAATATATACAAAACACAAATAGAATAATGTAAAATCGTATCAAAAATAAATACACAGAATATTAATAAAATAATGTAAATTTGTATGAAAATAAAGATGCAAAATAGCAATAAAATAACGCATTTTTTTTTAAATATATGTACCAAAATATTAAAATTTGTATTAAAATATATATAAAAAATGCACATACTATAAGATAAATTTGTATTGAAATAGATATGAAAAAGACATATAAAACAATGGAAATTTGTTTCAAAATATATATACGAATACACATAAAATAACGTAGATTTCTATAAAAATATATACAAAATACACTCAAAATGAAGTAAATACGTATAAAAAAATGAATACAAAATACACATAAAAATCGTATAAAAATAAATAAACAAAATACCAGTAAAAGAATGTGTATTTGTATAAATATAAATATAAAAAATACACATAAAATATCGTAAATTTGTATAAAACTATATACAAAAATACCAGAAGTAATTAAATTTGTATGAAAATATATATACAAAATACAGCTAAAATAAGCTCAATTTGAATTGAAATATACATACAAAATACATAAAATAATGTAAATCTGTATCAAAATATTTATACAAATACATTTAATAACGTAGATTTGTTTAAAAATATATAAACAAAATACACATTAAGTAATGTAAATACGTATAAAAAATATGTACAAAATACACATATAATCATGTAATTCGTATCAAAATAAATAAACAAAATAGCAATAAAATAATGTAAACTTGTATGGGAAAACATATACAAATAACGCAAATATCTATAAAAATGTATGTACAAAAATGCATACAATATGCATTTTGTATATTAATTTTAATACAAATTTAATTATGCTATGTGTATTTTTTTATATGTATTTTTATAAAAATATGCTTTATTTTATGGGTATTTTGCATTTTTATTTTCATACAAATTTACATTTTTTATGAAACAATTTTACATTATTCTATGTGTATTTTTTATATCTACTTTTATACGTATTAATTAATTTTATGTGTATTTTGTATATATATTTTTATAGAAATCTACGTTATTTTATGGGTATTCGTATATATATTTTGAAACAAATTTACATTGTTTTATATGTATTTTTGCATATCTCTTTCAATACAAGTTTAGCTTATTGTATGTGCATTTTGTATATTTATTTCAATACAAATTTAAATATTTTATGTGTATTTTGGTATATATATTTTTATAAGAAAAGCGCTATTTGATGGGAATTTTGCATCTTTATTTTCATACATATTTACATTATTTTATTAATATTCGGTGTATTTATTTTGATACGATTTCACATTATTCTATCTGTATTTTGTATATATTTTTTTTATACATATTTACATTATTTAATGTGTATCTTGCATATATATTTCATACAAATTTATTATCTGTTATTTATTATCATACAAAAACACATTCTTTTCATGATATTTTGTTTATTTATTTTGACACGAATTTACCTAGATATGTATTTTGTATATATATTTTTATACGTATTTACATAATTTCATGTGTATTCGTATATATATTTTGAAACAAATTTACTTTGTTTTTATATGTATTTTTGAATATCTCTTTCAGTATATATTTACCTTACTGTATATGCATTTTGTATATTTATTTCAATACAAATTTAAATATTTTATGTGTATTTTGGTATATATATATTGTAAAAAAATGCGCTATTTTATGGGAATTTTGCATCTTTCTTTTCATACAAATTTACATTATTTTATTGATATTCTGTGTATTTATATTGATAGGATTTTACATTATTCTATTTCTTTTTTGTATATTTTTTATACATTTACATTATTTAATGTGCATCTTGCATATATATTTTATACAAATTTACGTTATTTTAAGTGTATTTGTTTATATATTTTCATTCAAATTTACATTATTTTATGTGTATTTTGTATATGTATTTCAATACAAATTTACCTAATTTTATGTGTATTTTGTATATTTCTTTTCATACAAATTTTAAATATTTTTCTGTATTTTTGTATATAGTTTTATACAAATTTAGGTTATTTTATGTACGCATTTACATTATTTAATGTGTGTTTGGTATATATATTTTTATGCAAATTTACTTTATTTTATGTGCATTTTTGTACATATAATTTTTTAGAAATTTGCGTTAATTTATCTGTATTTGTCTATGTTTTCTTATACAAATTTACATTATTTTATTGCTATTTTGTTTATTTATTTTGATACGAATGAAAATAGATATACAAAATATACATCAAATAAACTAAATTGGTATTAAAATATATATACAAAATACATAAAATAATGTAAATTTGTATCAAAATATTTTAACAGATGCGCATAAAATAATGTAAATTTGTTTTAAAATATACAAAATCCACATTAGATAATGTAAATATGTATAAAAAAATATATACAAAACACAAATAGAATAATGTAAAATCGTATCAAAATAAATACACAGAATATTAATAAAACAATGTAAATTTGTATGAAAATAAAGATGCAAAATACCCATTAAATAACGTATTTTTAAAAAAAAATATATATACAAAAATACACATGAAAAAATTAATTTGTATTAAAATAAATATACAAAATACACATACAATAAGGTAAATCTGTATTGAAATAGATATGCAAAATACATATAAAACAATGTAAATTTGTTTCAAAATATATATACGAATACACATAAGATAACGTAGATTTGTATAAAAATATATATACAAAATACACATAAAATGAAGTAAATACGTATAAGAAAATGTATACAAAATACACATACAATAATGTAAATTCGTATCAAAATAAATAAACAAAATACCAATAAAAGAATGTGTATTTGTATAAATATAAATATACAAAATACACATAAAATAACGTAAAATTTGTATAAAACTATACAAAAATACACAGAAGTAATTAAACTCGTATGAAAATAGATATACAAAATACAGATAAAATAAACTAAATTTGAATTGAAATGAATATACAAAATACAATATTTTATGTGTATATTTGTATTTGTATTTAGGTTATTTTTTGTGTATTTTGTATATATATTTTCATCTAAAATTACATTATTTTATTGGTATTTTCTTAATTTAATTCGATACGAATTTAGATTATTTCATAGGTATTTTCTATACATATTTTTATACTCATTTACATTATCTAATGTGTGTTTTGTATATATATTTTTATGCAAATTTATTTTATATTTTTATAGAAATTTGCGTTATTTTATGTATAAAGTTTTATATAAATTTACGTTATTTTATGTGCATTTTGTATATTTATATTTATACAAATACACATTCTTTTATTGGTATTTTTTTTATTTTTTTTTATACGAATTTACATTATTTTATGTATTTTGTATACATTTATACGTATTTACTTAATTTTATGTGTATTTTGTATATGTATTTTTATAGAAATCTACGTTATTTTATGTGTATTCGTATATATATTTTGAAACAAATTTACATTATTTTATATGTATTTTGCATTTCTATTTCAATACAAATTTACCTTATTGCATGTGCATTTTGTATATTTATTTTAATACAAATTGAAATATTTTATGTGTATTTTGGTATCAATAATTTTATAAAAAATGCGTATTTTATAGGTTTTTTGCATCTTAATTTTCATACAAATTTACATTATTTTATTAATATTCTGTGATACGATGATGATTGATTGATACGATTTTACATATAATCATGTAATTCGTATCAAACTAAATTTTTATAATATTTATACAATATTTATGTGTATTTTGTATGATATACATATACAAAATACATATAAATGCTAATTTCTATATATATATGTTTATAAATGTAAATTTGTATATATATATATTATATATATTACAATATAATGTAATTTGTATATCAAATATATACACAGAATATTAATAAAATAATGTAAATTTGTATGAAAATTAAGATGCGAAATACCTATAAAATAACGCATTTTTTATAAAATTACTGATACCAAAATACACATAAAATATTTAAATTTGTATTAAAATAAATATACAAAATGCACATACAATAAGGTAAATTTGTATTGAAATAAATATGTAAAATACATATAAAATAATGTAAATTTGTTTCAAAATATATATACGAATACACATAAAAAACGTAGATTTCTATAAAAATACATATACAAAATACACATAATATTAAGTAAATACGAATAAAAAAATGTATACAAAATACACATAAAATAATGTAAATTCGTATAAATGTAAATAAACAATATACCATTAAAAGAATGTGTATTTGTATAAATATAAATATTCAAAATGCACATAAAATAACGTAAATTTCTATAAAAATATATATAAAAATATATATAAAAATTTCTATATACATAAAATAACGCAAATTTCTATAAAAATATATGTACAAAAATGAACATAAAATAAATTTGCATAAAAATATATATACAAAACACACTTTAGATAATGTAAATGAGTATAAAAATATGTATACAAAATACCTATAAAATAATCTAAATTCGTATCGAATTAAATTAAGAAAATACCAATAAAATAATGTAATTTTGGATAAAAATATATACGCAAAATACACATAAAATAACCTAAATACAAATACAAATATACACATAAAATAATTTAAAATTGAATGAAATAAATATACAAAATAAACAAAAAATAAGGTAACCTAAAGATAACCTAAGATAAGCTAAATACAAATGCAAAAATACATATTAAATAATTTAAAATTGAATGAAATAAATATACAAAATAAACATAAAATTAGGTAAATTTGTAATAAGATATATGTAAGAATACACATAAGATAATATAAATTTGTATGAAAATATATATACAAATACACAAAAAATAACATGAATTTGTATAAAATTTGTTTCAGAATATATACGAATACACACAATAAAATAACGTAAATTTTTATGAAAATGTATATATAAAATACACATTAAATAATTTAAATACGTAGAAAAATATATATACAAAATACACATAAAATAATGTAAATTCGTAAAAAATTAAATACACAAAATTCCAATAAAAGAATGTATATATGTAGGGAAAATATATATACAAAAAACAAATAAAATAACTAAAATTTGTATAAAAATATATACAAAAATACACAAAAATAATATAATATAATGCAAAATACACATAAAGTTAGGAAATTTTTTATTCAAATACATATACAAAACTCACATAAAATAATGCAAATTTGTATGAAAATATATAAACAAATACATATAAAATAACGTAAATTTGGATAAAATATATATACAAAATATACATTAAATATTTTAAATATGTATAAAAATATATTATATTATATATATTTTTATTGATAAATTTACATTATTTTATTTTGATACGAATTACATGATTATTTGTGTATTTTGTACATATTTTTATACGTATTTACATTATTTAATGTGTATTTTGTTTATATATTTTTATACAAATTTACGTTATTATATGTGTATTTGTATAAGTATTTTGATTCAAATTTACATTTAGCATATTTTATGTGTATTTTGTATATCTATTTATTTTAATACAAAATCAAATATTTTATGTTTTTTCGTATATATATTTTTTTATAAACATATGCTTTATTTTATGGGTATTTTGCATCTTTATTTTCATACAAATTTACATTATTTTATTGATATTCTGCTCATTCATTTTGATACGAATTGACATTATTCTATGTGTATTTTGTATATATTTTTCATACAAATTTACGTTATTTTATGTGTATTTGTTTATATATTTTGACACAAATTTACAATATTTTATGGCTATTTTGTATATACATTTCAAAAGAAATTTACCTAGTTTTATGTATATTTTGTATACTATTTTCATACAAACTCAAATTATTTCTATGTATTTTTGTATATATTTTAATACAAATTTTAGTTATGTTATTTGTATTTTGTAAATTTATTTTCATTCAAATATATATTATTTTATTGGTGTTTTGTTGATTATTATTGATACGAATTTACATTGTTTTATATGTACCTTGTATATATATTTTTATACGCATTTACATTATTTAATATTTATTTTGAATATATATTTTTATACAAATTCATGGTATTTTATGTGTATTTGTATATATATTTTCATATAAATTTACATTATTTTATGTGTATTTTGTACATATATTTTATTACAAATCTACCTTATTTTATGTTTATTTTGTATGTGTATTTTGTATATTTATATTTATCCAAATACGCATTCTTTTATTGGTATTTTGTTTATTTATTTTAATTCGAATTTACATTATTTTATGTGTATTTTGTATACATTTTTTTATACGTATTTACTTAATTTTATGTGTATTTTGTATATATATTTTTATAGAAATCTACGTTATTTTATTTGTATTCGTATATATATTTTGAAACAAATTTACATTGTTTTATATGTATTTTTGCATATCTCTTTCAATACAAATTTACCTTATTGTATGTGCATTTTGTATATTTATTTCAATACAAATTTAAATATTTTATGTGTATTTTGGTATATATATTTTTATAAGAAATGCGCTATTTTATGGGAATTTTGCATCTTTATTTTCATACAAACTTACATTATTTTATTAATATTCGGTGTATTTATTTTGATACGATTTTACATTATTCTATTTGTTTTTTGTATATACTTTTTTTTACATATTTACATTATTTAATGTGTATCTTGCATATATATTTTATACAAATTTATTATCTATTATTTATTTTCATACAAATACACATTCTTTTCATGATATTTTGTTTATTTATTTTGACACGAATTTACATTATTTGATATGTATTTTGTATATATATTTTTATACGTATTTACATAATTTCATATGTATTTTGTATATATATTTCTATAGAAATCTACTTCATTTTATGTGTATTCGTATATATATTTTGAAACAAATTTACATTGTTTTATATGTATTTTTGAATATCTCTTTCAATACAAATTTACCTTACTTTATATGCATTTTGTATATTTATTTCAAAACAAATTTAAATATTTTATGTGTATTTTGGTATATATATTTTTATAAAAAATGCGATAATTTTTGGGAATTTTGCATCTTTATTTTCATACAAATTTACATTATTTTATTGATATTTTGTGTATTTATTTTGATACGATTTTACATTATTCTATTTGTTTTTTGTATATATTTTTTTATACACATTTACATTATTTAATGTGTATCTTGCATATATATTTTATACAAATTTACGTTATTTTAAGTGTATTTGTATATATATTTTCATTCAAATTTACATTATTTGATGTGTATTTTGTATATATATTTCAATACAAATTTACCTAATTTTATGTGTATTTATTATATTTCTTTTCAAACAAATTTAAATTATTTTTGTGTATTTTTGTATATAGTTTTATACAAATTTAGGTTATTTTATGTACGCATTTACATTATTTAGTGTGTGTTTTGTATATATATTTTTATGCAAATTTACTTTATTTTATGTGCATTTTTGTACATACATTTTTATAGAAATTTGCGTTATTTGTATATGTTTTCTCATACAAGTTTACATTATTTTATTGCTATTTTGTTTATTTATTTTGATACGAATTACATGATTATATGTGTATTTTGTACATATTTTTTATACGTATTTACATTACTTAATGTGTATTTTGTTTATATATTTTTAAACAAATCTACGTTATTATATGTATTTGTATAAATATTTTGATACAGATTTACATTATTTTATGTATTTTGTATGTATATTTCAATTCAAATTTAGCTTATTTTAGCTGTATTTTGTATATATATTTTCATACAAATTTAATTACTTCTGTGTATTTTTGTATATAGTTTTATACAAATTTACGATATTTTATGTGTATTTTGTATATTTATATTTATACAAATACACATTCTTTTACTGGTATTTTGTTTATTTATTTTTATACGATTTTTATGTGTATTTTGTATTCATTTTTTTATACGTATTTACTTCATTTTATGTGTATTTTGTATATATTTTTATAGAAATCTACGTTATTTTATGTGTATTCGTATATATATTTTGAAACAAATTTACATTGTTTTATATGTATTTTTCATATCTATTTCAATACAAATTTATCTTATAGTATGTGCATTTTTTATATTTATTTTAATACAAATTTTAATATTTTATGTGTATTTTGGTACATATATTTAAAAAAAATGCGTTATTTTATGGCTATTTTGCATCTTTATTTTCATACAAATTTACATTATTTTATTAATATTCTGTGTATTTATTTTTGATACGATTTTACATTATTCTATTTGTGTTTTGTATATATTTTTTTATACATATTTACATTATTTAATGTGTATTTTGTATATATATTTGATACAAATTTACGTTATTTTAAGTGTATATGTTTATATATTTTCGTTCAAATTTCCATTATTTTATGTGTATTTTGTATATGTATTTCAATACAAATTTACCTAATTTTATGTGTATTTTGTATATATATTTTTATACAAATCTACGTTATTTTATGTGTATTCGTATATATATTTTGAAACAAATTTACATTGTTTTATATGTATTTTCCATATCTATTTCAATACAGATTTACCTTATTGTATGTGTATTTTGTATATTTATTTTAATACAAATTAATTTTTTTATGTGTATTTTTGTATATATATTTTTATAAAAAAAGCGTTATTTTATGGGTATTTTGCTTCTTTATTTTCATACAAATTTACATTATTTTATTAATATTCTGTGTATTTATTTTGATACGATTTTACATTATTCTATTTGTGTTTTGTATATATTTTTTTATACAAATTTACGATATTTTAAGTGTATTTGTTTATGAATTTTCATTCAAATTTACATTATTTTATGTGTATTTTGTATATGTATTTCAATACAAATTTACCTAATTTTATGTGTATTTTGTATATTTATTTTCATACAAATTTAAATTATTTTTGTGTATTTTTGTATATAGTTTTATACAAATTTATGTTATCTTATGTGTATTTTGTATATTTATTTTCATACAAATACACATTCTTTTATTGATATTTTGTTTATTTATTTTGACGCGAATTTACATTATTTAATGTGTATTTTGTATATTTATATATTTATACGTATTTACATCCTTTCATGTGTATTTTGTATATTTATAAAAAATGCGTTATTTTATGGGTATTTTGCATCTTTATTTTCATACAAATTTACATTATTTTATTTACATTCTGTGTATTTATTATGATACGATTTTACATTATTCTATTTGTGTTTTGTATATATATTTTTTATACATATTTACATTATTTAATGAGTATTTTGTATATATATTTTATACAAATTTACGTTAATTTAAGTGTATTTGTTTATATATTTTCATTCAAATTTACATTATTTTATGTGTATTTTGTATATGTATTTCTATACAAATTTACCTAATTTTATGTGTATTTTGTATATTTATTTTCATACAAATTTAATTTATTTTTGTGTATTTTTATATTTAGTTTTATACAAATTTACGTTATTTTATGTGTATTTTGTATATGTATTTTCATACAAATACACATTCTTTTATTGATATTTTCCTTATTTATTTTTACACGAATTTACATTATTTAATGTGTATTTTGTATATATATTTTTATACGTATTTACATCATTTCATGTGTATTTTGTAAATATATTTCTATAGAAATCTACGTTATTTTATGTGTATTCGTATATATATTTTGAAACAAATCTACATTATTTTATGTGTATTTTGTATATATATTTCATTACAAATTTGCCTTATTTTATGTTTATTTTTATATCTATTTTCATTCAAACTCAAATCATTTTATGTGTATATATTTATTTGTATTTACGTTATTTTATGTGTATTTTCTATATATATTTTCATTCAAAATTACATTATTTTATCGGTATTTTGTTCATTTATTTCGATACGAATTTAGATTATTTCATGTGTATTTTCTATACATATACTATATATATATATATATATATATATATATATATATATATATATATATATATATATATATATATATATATATATATATATATATATATTATACATTATATACATATATACATTCTTTTATTGGAATTTTGTTTATTTATTTTGATACGAATTTACATTATTTTATGTGTATTTTGTATATATATTTTTCTACGTATTTACATTATTTTATGTGTATTTTGTTTATATATTTTCATAAAAATTTACGTTATTTTATTGTGTGTATTCGTATCTATTTTGATACAAATTTACATTATTTTATGTGTATTTTGCATATCTATTTCAATACAAATTTACCTTATAGTATGTGTATTTTGTATATTTATTTTAATACAAATTTAATTATTTTATGTGTATTTTCGTATATATTTTTTTTAAATATGAGTTATTTTATGTGTATTTTGTATATCTATTTTCATAGAAATTTAATTACTTTTGTGTATTTTTGTATATACTTTTATATCAATTTACGTTATATTATGTGTGTTTTGTATATTTATATTTATACAAATACACATTCTTTTATTAGTATTTTGTTTTTTTATTTCGATACGAGTTTACATTATTTTTTGTGTATTCGTATATATATTTTGAAACAAATTTACATTGTTTTATATGTATTTTTGAATATCTCTTTCAATACAAATTTACCTTACTGTATATGCATTTTGTATATTTATTTCAATACAAATTTAAATATTTTATTTGTATTTTGGTATATATATTTTTTATAAAAAATGCGATATTTTTTAAGAGTTTTGCATCTTTATTTTCATACAAATTTAAATTATTTTATTGATATTCTGTGAATTTATTTTGATACGATTTTACATTATTCTATTTGTTTTTTGTATATATCTTTTTATACACATTTACATTATTTAATGTGTATCTTGCATATATATTTTATACAAATTTACGTTATTTTAAGTGTGTTTGTTTATATATTTTCATTCAAATTTACATTATTTGATGTGTATTTTGTATATGTATTTCAATACAAATTTACCTAATTTTACGTGTATTTTGTATATTTCTTTTCATACAAATTTAAATTATTTTTGTGTATTTTTGTATACAATAAGGTAAATTTATATTGAAATAGATATGCATAATACATATAAAACAATGTAAAATTTGTTTCAAAATATATATACGAATACGAAAAAGAAGTAAATACGTATAAAAAAATGTATACAAAATACACATAAAATAATGTAAATTCGTATCAAAATAAATAAACAAAATACCAATAAAAAAATGTGTATTTGTATAAAAATAAATATACAAAATACACATAAAATATCGTAAATTTATATAAAACTATATACAAAAATACACAAAAGTAGTTAAATTTGTATGAAAATAGATATACAAAATACACATAAAATAAACTAAATTTGTGTATTTTTGTATATACTTTTATATCAATTTACGTTATTTTATGTGTATTTTGTATATTTATATTTATACAAATACACATTCTTTTATTAGTATTTTGTTTATTTATTTCGATACGAGTTTACATTATTTTATGTGTAATTTGTACATATTTTTTTATACGTATTTACTTCATTTTATGTGTATTTTGTATATATATCTTTATAGAAATATGCGTTATTTTATGTGTATTCGTATATATATTTTGAAACAAATTTACATTGTTTTATATGTATTTTGCATATCTATTTCAATACAAATTTACCTTATTGTGTGTGCATTTCGTATATTTATTTTAATACAAATTCAAATATTTTATGTGTGTTTTGGTATATATATTTTTTATAAAAAATGCGCTTTTTTTGGGTATTTTGCATCTTAATTTTCATACAAATTTACATTATTTTATTAATATTCTGTTTATTTATTTTGATACGATTTTACATTATTCTATTTGTGTTTTGTATATATTTTTGTATACATATTTACATTATTTAATGTGATTTTATATATATATATATATATATATATATATATATATATATATATATATATATATATATATATATATATATATATATATATATATATATATATATATATATATATATATTATACAAATTTACGTTAATTTAAGTGTATTTGTATATATATTTTAATTCAAATTTACACTATTTGATGTGTATTTTGTAAATGTATTTCAATACATTGTTTATATATTTTCATACAGATTTACATTATTTTATGAGTGTTTTGTATATGTATTTCAATCCAAATTTGCCTAATTTTATGTGTATTTTGCCTATCTATTTTCAAACAAATTTAAATTATTTTTGCGTATTTTTGTATAAATTTTTATACAAATTTTAGTTATTTTATTTGTATTTTTCCTACATATATACATTCTATTATTGCAATTTTGTTTATTTATTTCCATTACTTTATGTGTATTTTGTATATATATGTTTCTACGTATTTACATTATTTTATGTGTATTTTGGATATATATTTTCATAAAAATTTACGTTATTTTATTGTGTGCTCTCGTATATATTTTGATACAAATTTTATACAAATTCATGTTATTTTATGTGTATTTGAATACATATTTTCATACAAATTTAAATTATTTTATATGTATTTTTACATATATTTCATTACAAATTTACCTTATTTTATGTTTGTTTCATATATTCATTTCATGCAATTTTAAATTATATTATGTGTATATTAGTATTTGTATTTAGGTTATTTTATTTGTATTTTCTATATACATTTTCATCCAAAACTACATTATTTTATTGGTATTTTGTTAATTTAATTCGATACGAATTTAGATTATTTCAAAGGTATTTTTTATACATTTTTTTTATACGCATTTACATTATTTAATGTGTGTTTTGTATATATATTTTAATGCAAATTTACTTTATTTGATGTGCATTTTTTACATATATTTTTAAAGAAATGAGCGTTATTTTATATGTATTTTGTATATGTTTTCTCATACAAATTTACATTATATTATTGATATTTTGTTTATTTATTTTGATACGAATTACATGATTATATGTGTATTTTGTATATATTTTTATACGTATTTACATTATTTAATGTGTATTTTGTTTATATGTTTTTATACAAATTTACGTTATTATATGTGTATTTGTATAAATATTTTGATACAAATTTACATTATTTGATGTATTTTGTATAAATATATATATATATATATATATATATATATATATATATATATATATATATATATATATATATATATATATATATATATATATATATATATATATATATATATATATATATATATTCAAATTTATTTTATTTTATGTGGATTTTGTATATCTATTTTCATACAAATTTAACTACTTTTGTGTATTTTTGTATATAGCTTTATATAAATTTACGATATTTTATGTGTATTTTGTATATTTATTTTTATACAAATACACATTTTTTTATTGGAATTTTGTTTATTTATTTTGATACGAATTTACATTATTTTATGTGTATTTTGTATACATTTTTTTATACGTATTTACTTCATTTTATGTGTATTTTGTATATATATTTTTATAGAAATCTACGTTATTTTATGTGTATTCGTATATATATTTTGAAACAAATTTTACATTGTTTTATATGTATTTTGCATATCTATTTCAATATAAATTTACCTTATTGTATGTGCATTTTGTATATTTATTTTAATACAAATTTAAATTTTTTATATGTATTTTGGTATATATATTTAAAAAAAATGCGTTATTTTATAAGTATTTTGCTTCTTTATTTTCATACAAATTTACATTATTTTGTTAATATTCTGTTTATTTATTTTGTTACGATTTTACATTATTCTATTTGGGTTTTGTATATATATTTTTTTATACATATTTACATTACTTAATGTGTATTTTATATATATATTTCATACAAATTTACGTTATTTTAAGTGTATTTGTTTATGTATTTTCATTCAAATTTACATTATTTTATGTGTATTTTGTAAATGTATTTCAATACAAATTTACCTAATTTTATGTGTATTTTGTATACTTATTTTCAAACAAATTTAAATTATTTTTGTGTATTTTTTATATAGTTTTATACAAATTTACGTTATTTTATGTGTATTTTGTATATCTATTTTCATACAAATACACATTCTTTTATTGATATTTTGTTTATTTATTTTGACACGAATTTACATTATTTAATATCAATTTTGTATATATATTTTTATGCGTATTTACAGCATTTCAAGTGTATTTTGTATATATATTTCTATAGAAATCTGCGTTATTTTATGTGCATTCGTATATATATTTTGAAATAAATTTACATTGTTTTATATGTATTTTGCATATTTTTTAATAAAAATTTACCTTATTGTATGTGCATTTTGTATATTAATTTTACTACAAATTTAATTATTGAATGTGTATTTATGTATATATATTTTTAAAAAAATATGCTATATTTTATTGGTATTTTGCATCTTTATTTTCATACAAATTTACATTATTTTATTGATATTTTGTGTATTTATTTTGATACGATTTTACATTATTTTCTATGTGTATTTTGTATATATATCTAATACAAATGTATGTTATTTTATGTGTATTTGTTTTCATTTCATACAAATTTTCATTATTTTATGTGTATTTTGTACATGTACAAATTTGTACAAATTTAACTAATTATATGTGTATTTTGTATATCAATTTTCATAAAAATTTAAATTATTTTTGTTTTTTTTGGATATATTTTTATACAAATTTTCGTTATTTTATGTGTATTTTGTATATTTATTTTCCTACAAATATACGTTCTTTTATCGGAATTTTGTTTGTTTATTTTGATACGAATTTACATTATTTAGGTGTATTTGGTATATATATTTTTATACTATTTACATCATTATATATGTATTTTGTATGTATATTTTCAAAGAAATTTACTCTATTTTATGTGTATTCGTATATATATTTTGATATAAATTTACATTATTGATGTGTATTTTGCATATGTATTTCAATACACATTTAATTTATTGTATATGCATTTTGTATATTTATTTCAATACAAATTTAATTATTTCATGTGTATTTTTGAATATATATTTTTATGCATATATGCGTTATTATATGGGTATTTTGCATCTTTATTTTCATACAAATTTAAAATATTTTATTGATATTCTGTTTATTTATTTTGACACGATATAACATTATTCTAT
The DNA here is from genome assembly GCF_024679095.1 of Eriocheir sinensis. Classification (NCBI taxonomy): domain Eukaryota; kingdom Metazoa; phylum Arthropoda; class Malacostraca; order Decapoda; family Varunidae; genus Eriocheir; species Eriocheir sinensis. Next base: position 147,116 of record NW_026111429.1, on the reverse strand, counting down.
GTGTATTTTGTATATATATTTCTATACATATTTACATTATTTAATGTATATTTTGTATATATATTTCATCCAAATTTACGTTATTTTATGTGTATTTGTTTATATATTTTCACACAAATTTACATTATTTTATGTGTCTTTTGTATATGTATTTCAATACAAATTTGCATAACTTTATGTGTATTTTATATATATATATTTATATACAAATTTATATATATATTATATATATATTTATGTATATATATATATATATATATATATATATATATATATATATATATATATATATATATATATATATATATATATATATATATATATATATATATATATATATATATATATATATATATATATATATATATTTTTTTTTTTTTACAGCAAAGGAGACAGTTCAAGGGCACAAAAAAAGTAAACATTAATAAAAAAAAAAAGCCCGCTACTCACTGCTCCTAAAAAAAGAGTCCAAAGAGGTGGCCGAAAGATAGGTCAGTTTCGGGAGGAGAGGTGTCCTGATACCCTCCTCTTGAAAGAATTCAAGTCGTAGGCAGGAGGAAATACAGATGAAGGAAGATTGTTCCAGAGTTTACCAGCGTGAGGGATGAAAGAGTGAAGATGCTGGTTAACTCTTGCATAAGGGGTTTGGACAGTATAGGGATGAGCATGAGTAGAAAGTCGAGTGCAGCGGGGCCGCGGGAGGGGGGGAGGCATGCAGTTAGCAAGTTCAGAAGAGCAGTCAGCGTGGAAATATCGATAGAAGATAGAAAGAGAGGCAACATTGCGGCGGAATTTAAGAGGTAGAAGACTATCAGTATGAGGAGGAGAGCTGATGAGACGAAGAGCCTTAGCCACTCTGTCTAGAAGAGCTGTGTGAGGGAGCCCCCCACACATGAGATGCATACTCCATACGAGGGCGGACAAGGCCCTGTATATGGACAGCAACTGTGCAGGGAGAAGAACTGGCGGAGACGGTACAGAACGCCCAGCCTCGAGGAAGCTGATTTACTAAGAGAAGAGATGTGAAGTTTCCAATTGAGATTTTGAGTTAAGGATAGACCGAGAATGTTTAGTGTTGAAGAAGGTGGTAGGTGAGTGTTGTCAAAGAATAGGGGATAGTTGATTGGAAGATTGTGCCGAGTGGATAAGTGGAGAAACTGTGTTTTTGAGGCGTTGAAGGACACCAGGTTCTTCTTGCCCCAATCGGAAATAATAGTAAGGTCTGAGGCTAAGCGTTCTGCAGCCTCCAGCCTTGAGTCGTTAAGTTCCTGAAGGGTGGGTCTTCTATTGAAAGAAGTTGAGTAATGCAGAGTGGAATCATCGGCGTAGGAATGGATAGGACAGTTCGTTTTGGAAAGAAGATCATCAATGAACAACAGAAAAGAGTGGAGATAGGACAGAACCCTGTGGGACACCACTGTTAATAGATTTAGGGAAGAACAGTGACCGTCTACCACGGCAGAAATAGAACAGTCAGAAAGGAAACTGGAGATAAAGGTACAGAGAGAAGGATAGAAACCGTAGGAGGGTAGTTTAGAAAGCAAAGATTTGTGCCAGACCCTATCAAAAGCTTTTGATATGTCCAGAGCAATAGCAAAAGTTTCACTGAAACGGCTAATAGAGGATGACCAAGAGTCAGTTAAGAAGGCTAGGAGATCACCAGTAGAACGCCCCTTGCGGAACCCATACTGGCGATCAGATAGAAGGTCAGAAGTGGAAGGTGCTTTGAATCTTCCGGTTAAGGATTGATTCAAAAGCTTTAGATAGACAAGAAAGTAAAGCAATAGGACGGTAGTTTGAGGGATTGGAGCGGTCACCCTTCTTAGGTACAGGCTGTATGAAGGCATACTTCCAGCAAGAAGGAAAGGTAGATGTTGACAGGCAGAGGCGAAAGAGTTTGACCAGGCAGGGTGACAGCACGGAGGCACAGTTTTTAAGGACAATAGGAGGCACTCCATCAGGTCCATAAGCCTTCTGAGGATTGAGGCCAGAGAGGCATAGAAAACATCATTTGAAGAATCTTTATAACAGGCATAAAGGAGTCAGAAGGGGGATGAGTAGGAGGAATATGCCCAGAATCGTCCAGAGTGGAGTTTTTAGAAAAAGTTTGAGAGAAGAGTTCAGCCTTAGAGATAGATGAGACGGCAGTGTTGCCGTCAGGACTGAGGTGGAGGGAAAGATGAAGAAGTGAAGTTGGAGGAGTTTTTGGCTAGATGCCAGAAGTCACGGGAAGAGTTAGAGAAAGCAAGGTTTTGACATTTTCTATTAATGAAAGAATTTTGGTTAGTCGGAGAATAGATCTGGCACGATTTCGGGCAGAAATGTAAAGTTCATAATTAGCATTAGTTTGAAGGCTCTGGGACCTTTTGTGAGCTACCTCTATCATTGACAGCACGAGAACAAGCGTGATTAAACCAAGGCTTTTTAGCGTGGGGAGAGAAAGAACGAGGAATGTATGCCTCCATTCCAGAGACAATCACCTCTGTGATGCGCTGAGCACACACAGAGGGTCTCTATCCTGGAAGCAATAATCATTCCACGGAATGGAAAAGTACATCCTCAGGTCGTCCCACCGAGCTGAAGCAAAATGCCAGAAGGATCGCCTCTTCGGTGGGTCCAGAGGTGTACAGGAGCAATAGGACAGGATGCAGAAATAAGATTGTGATCGGAGGAGCCCAACGGAGAGAACAGTTTGACAGAATAAGCAGATGGGTTTGAGGTAAGGAAGAGGTCTAGAATGTTGGGCCGATCTCCAAGACGGTCAGGAATACGTGGAGGTTGCTGGACCAAATGCTCTAGGTCGTTGAGGATAGCAAAGTTGTAGGCTTGTTCACCCGGTTGGTCAGTGAAAGAGGATGAAAGCCAAAGCTGGTGGTGAACATTGAAATCTCCTAGGATGGAGATTTCAGCGATGGAAGAGTGGGTCAAGATGTGATCCACTTTAGAATTCAAATAGTCAAAGAATTTTATATGGTTGGTATAGTTAGGGGAGATATAAACAGAACAGATGTATTTAGTAATAGAATGACAGTGAAGTCTTAACCAGATGATGGAAAATTCAGAAGAGTCAAGGTCGTGGGCACGAGAGCAAGTGATGTCGTTGCGCACGTAGGCGCAACATCCAGCTTTGGATTGAAATTTAGGATAGAGATAGTAGGAGGGAACAGAGTAGAGATTGCTGTCAGTAGCCTCAGAAACCTGTGTTTCGGTGAGGAAGAGAAGGTGAGGTTTAGAGGAGGAGAGATGATGTTCCACAGAATGAAAATTAGAGCGAAGACCGCGAATGTTGCAGAAATTGAGAAGAAAGAGGTTTGAGGAGTTATCAAGACACCTCTCGGGTCGGCAGCCAGAAGGGGAGTCCTCCCTGGGGAATTTGTGGTCCCCAGGCAGGGGACTCCGAGGCTTGGTGTATGTGCGCCATTTTGAAATTTTAATTTTGGGAAAAGGTGTATATGTTGTGTGAATGTAGTGTGGTGTGGATAAAGAGAGGATCTGTCTTTAGAGAGCATGCTGAACTACTCTCCGGTGTTGGTGAGACAATAGGGAAACGGTTAGTGAGGACATGGGAAGGGTCTTTGGAGGGCTTCAGCTCCCTTCTCACCTCCCATATATACCTCAAAGGGAGTGGCTTGCGCCCGTTCGGTAGGTGTCTTCCTACCTACTCCAGCCAGTTTATATGTGTATTTTGAATATATATTTTTCTACGTATTTACATTATTTTATGTGTATTTTGTATATATATTTTTCTACGTATTTACATTATTTTATGTGTATTTTGTATATATATTTTAATAAAAAATTACATTATTTTATTGTGAGTATTCCTATTTATTTTGATACAAATTTTATACAAATTCATGTTATTTTATGTGTATTTGTATATATATTTTCATACAAATTTATAATATTTTACGTGTATTTTTACATATTTTTCATTACAAATTTACCTTATTTTATGATTATTTTCTATATTTATTTCACTCAATTTTAAATTATTTTATGTGTATATTTGTATTTGTATTTACGTAATTTTATATGTATTTTCTATATATATTTTCATCCAAAATTACATTATTTTATTGGTATTTTCTTTATTTAACTCGATACGAATTTAGACTTTTTCATAGGTATTTTGTATACATATGTTTATACTCATTTACATTATGTAATGTGTGTTTTGTATATATTTTTTAATGCAAATTTATTTTATGTGCATTTTTGTACATATGTTTTTATAGAAATTTATTTATTTTATGTGTATTTTCTATGTTTTCTCATAAAGATTTACATTATTTTATTGGTATTTTGTTTATATATTTTGATACGAATTACATGATTATATGTGTATTTTGTATATATATTTTTTATACGTAATTACATTATTTGATGTGTATTTTGTTTATATAATTTTATATAAAATTTACGTAATTATATGTGTATTTGTAAAATTATTTTGATACAAATTTACTTTATTTTATGTATTTTGTACAGATATTTCAATTCATATTAAGCTTATTTTGTATGTATTTTGTACATTTATTTTCATACAAATTTAGTTACTTTTGTGTATCTTTGTATATTGTTTTATATAAATTTACCTTATTTTATGTGCATTTTGTATATTTATATTAATACAAATACACATAAAATAAAGTAAATTTGCATAAAAATAAATATACAAAACACACATTAAATAATGTAAATGCGTATAAAAATATGTATACAAAATACCTATGAAATAATTTAAATTCGTATCGAATTAAACTAACAAAATACCAATAAAATAATGTAATTTTTGATGAAAATATATATAGAAAATACACATAAAATAACCTAAATACAAATATATATATACACATAAAATAATTTAAAATTGAAGGAAATAAATATTCAAAATAAACATAAAATAAGGTAAATTTGTAATGAAATATATGTAAAAATGCACATAAAATAATGTAGATTTGTATGAAAATATATATACATATACACATAAAATAACATGAATTTGTATAAAATTTGTATCAAATTATATACGAATACACACAATAAAATAAAGTAAATTTTTATGAAAATATATATCCAAAATACACATAAAATAATGTAAATACGTAGAAAAATATATATACAAAATACACATAAAATAAAGTAAACTCGTATCAGAATAAATAAATAAAATTCCAATAAAAGAATGTATATTTGTAAGAAAATATATATAGAAAATACAAATAAAATAACAAAAATTTGAATAAAAATATATACAAAAACACACAAAAACTATTTAAATTTGTTTGAAAATAGACATGCAAAATACACATAAAACTAGGCGAATTTGTATTGAAATACATATATAAAATACACATAAAATAATGTAAGTTTGAATGAAGATATATAAACAAATACACTTAATATAACGTAAAATTATATGAAATATATATACAAAATACACATTAAATAATGTAAATATGTATAAAAAAATATATACAAAACAGAAATAGAATAATGTAAAATCGTATCAAAATAAATACACAGAATATTAATAAAATAATAGAAATTTGCATGAAAATAAAGATGCAAAATACCCATAAAATAACGTATTTTTTTTAAAAATATATATTCCAAAACACACATAAAATATTTGAATTTGTATTAAAATAAATATACGAAATGCACACACAATAAGGTAAATTTGTATTGAAATAGATATGCAAAATACATATAAAACAATGTAAATTTGTTTCAAAATATATATATACGAAAACACATAAAATAACGCAGATTTCTATAAAGATATATATACAAAATACACATAAAATGAAGTAAATACGTATAAAAAAATGTGTACAAAATACACATAAAATAATGTACACTCGTATCTAAATAAATAAACAAAATACTAATAAAAGAATGTGTATTTGTATAAATATAAATATACAAAATACACATAAAATAACGTAAATTGATATAAAAGTATATACAAAAATACAAAAAAGTAATTAAATTTGTATGAAAATAGATATACAAAATACACATAAAATAACTCATATCTAAAAAAATTATATACAAAAATACACATAAAATAATTAAATTTGTATTAAAATAAATATACAAAATACACATACTATAAGGTAAATTTCTATTGAAATAAAAATGCAAAATACATATAAAATAATGTAAATTTGTATGAAAATAGATACAAATACACACAATAAAATAACGTAAATTTTTATGAAAATATATATACAAAACACAAATAAAATATTGTAAATACGTAGAAAAATACATATACAAAATACATATAAAATAAAGTTAATTCGTATCAAAATAAAAAAAAACTAAATTCTAATAAAGGAATGTATATTTGTATATATATATATATATATATATATATATATATATATATATATATATATATATATATATATATATATATATATATATATATATATATATATATATATATATATATATATATATATATATATATATATATATATATACAAAATGCACATACAATAAGGTAAATTTGTATTGAAAGAATATGCAAAATACACATAAAACAATGTATATTTGTTTCAAAATATATATACGAATACACATAAAATAACGTAGATTTCTATAGAAATATATATACAAAAAATAGATGAAATGACGTAAATACGTATAAAAATATATACACAATACACATTAAATAATGTAAATTCGTGTCAAAATAAATAAACAAAATATCAATAAAAGAATGTGTATTTGTATGAAAATAGATATACAAAATACACATTAAATATTGTTAATTTGCATAAAACTCTATACAAAAATACACAAAAAATAATTTAAATTTGTATGAAAATTAATATACAAAATACACATAAAATTAGGTAAATTTGTATTGAAATACATATACAAAATACACAAAATAATGTAAATTTGAAAGAAATATATAAACAAATACACTTAAAAAAACGTAAATTTGTATGAAATATATATATAAAATACACATTAAATAATGTAAATATGTATTAAAAAATATATACAAAAGACAAATAGAATAATGTAAAATAGTATCAAAATAAATACACAGAATATTAATAAAATAATGTAAATTTGTATGAAAATAAAGATGCAAAATACCCATAAAACAACGCATTTTTTATGAAAATATATATACCAAAATACACATAAAATATTTAAATTTATATTACAATAGATATACAAAATGCACATACAATAAGTTAAATTTGTATTGAAATAGATATGCAAAAAACATATAAAACAATGTAAATTTCTTTCAAAATATATACGAATACACATAAAATAACGAAGATTTCTATAAAAATGTATAAACAAAATACACATAAAATGAAGTAAATACGTATAAGAAAATGAACACAAAATACACATAAAATAATATAAATTCGTATCAAAATAAATAAACTAAATATATACGAATACACACAATAAAATAACGTAAATTTTTATGAAAATATATATACAAAATACACATTAAATAATGTAAATACATAGAAAAATATATATACAAAATACACATAAAATAATGTAAATTCGTATCAAAATAAATAAACAAAATTTCCTCTAAAAGAATGTATATTTGAAGGAAAATATATATACAAAATACAAATAAAATAACAAAAATTTGTATAAAAATATATACAAAAATACACAAAAATAATTTAAATTTGTTTGAAAATAGATATGCAAAATACTCATGAAATTAGGCAAATTTTTATTGAAATACATATACAAAATACACATAAAATAATGTAAATTTGTATGAAACTATATAAACAATTACACATAAGATAACGTAAATTTCCATAAAATATATGTACAAAATATACATTAAATAATGTAAATATGTCTAAAAATATGTATACAAAATACACAGAATAACGTAAAATCGTATCAAAATAAATAAACAGACTATCAATAAAATAATGTAAATTTGTATGAAAATAAAGATGCAAAATACCCATATAATAACGCATATTTGTTTAAAAATATATATACAAAAATACACATAAAATAATTAAATTTGTATCTAAATAAATATACAAAAGGCACATACAATAAAGAAAATTTGTATTGAAATAGATATGCGAAATACACAAATAATGTAAATTTGTATCAAAATATATATACGAATACACATAAAATAGAGGAAATTTGTATGAAAACATATATATATATATATATATATATATATATATATATATATATATATATAAATATATTTCTATAAATATCTATATATATATATATATATATATATATATATATATATATATATATATATATATCAAATACACCTAAAATAATGAAAATTCGTATCAAAATCAATAAACAAAATTCCGATAAAAGAACGTATATTTGTAGGAAAATAAATATACAAAATACACATAAAATTACAAAAAATTGAATAAAAATATATAATAAAATACACAAAATTAATTTCAATTTGTATGAAAATAGATATACATAATACACATATAATTAGTTAAATTCGTATTTAAATACACGTACAAAATACACATAAAATAATGTAAATTTGTATGAAATGAAAACAAATTCACATAAAATAACGTACATTTGTATGAAATATATATACAAAATATACATAGAATAATGTAAAATCGTATCAAAATAAATACACAGAATATCAATAAAATAATGTAAATTTGTATGAAAATAAAGATGCAAAATACCCATAAAATAAAGCTTATTTTTATAAAAATACATATACAAAAATACACATAGAATAATTAAATTTGTATTAAAATTAATATACAAAATGCACGTACAATAAGGTAAATTTGTATTGAAAAATATGCAAAATGCACATAAAACAATGTATATTTGTTTCTAAATATATATTCGTATACACATATAATTACATATATTTCTATAGAAATATATACAAAATTCACAAGAAATGACGTAAATACGTATAAAAATATATATACACAATACACATTAAATAATGTAAATTCGCGTCAAAATAAATAAACAAAATATCAATAAAAGAATGTGTATTTGTATGAAAATAGATATACAAAATACACATAAAATATTGTAAATTTGTATAAAACTCTTTTTATAAAAATATATATACCAAAATAATAAAATATTTAAATTTGTATTACAATAAATATACAAAATGCACATACAATAAGGTAAATTTGTATTGAAATAGATATGCTAAATACATATAAAACAATGTAAATTTGCTTCAAAATATATATACGAATACACATAAAATAACGTAGATTACTATAAAAATATATATACAAAATACACATAAAATAAAGTAAATACGTATAAGAAAATGTATACAAAGTACACATAAAATAATTAAATTTGTATTAAAATAAATATACAAAATACACATACAATAAGGTAAATTTATATTGAAATAGATATGCAAAATAAACATAAAATAATGTAAATTTGTATCAAAACATATACGAATACACACAATAAAATAACGTAAATTTTTATGAAAATATATATAAAAAATACACATAAAATAATGTAAATACGTAGAAAAATATATATACAAAAATACACATAAAATAATGTAAATTCTTATGAAAATAAATGAACAAAATTCCACTAAAAGAATGTATATTTGTAGGAAAATATATATACAAAATACAAATAAAATAACTAAAATTTGTATAAAAATATATACAAAAATATATAAAAATAATTTAAATTTGTTTGAAAATAGATATGCAAAATACACATAAAATTAGGCAAATTTGTATTGAAATACATATACAAAATACACATAAAATATTGTAAATTTGTATGAAAATATATAAACAAATACACATAAAATAACGTAAATTTATTTAAAATATATATACAAAATATACATTAAATAATGTAAATGTGTATAAAAATATATATACAAAATACACATAAAATAATGTAAAATCGTATCAAAATAAATAAACAGAATATCAATAAAATAATGAAAATTTGTATGAAAATAAAGATGCAAAATACCCATATAATAACGCATAATTTTACAAAAATACACATAAAATAATTAGATTTGTATTAAAATATATATACAAAATACACATACAATATGGTAAATTTGTATTGAAATAGGTATGCAAAATACACATAAATAATGTAAATTTGTATCAAAATATATATACGAATACACATAAAATAGAGTAAATTTCTATGAAAATATATATTCAAAATACAAATAAAATGAAATAAATAATTATAAAAATATACATATCAAATACACCTAAAATAATGTAAATTCGTATAAAAATAAATAAACGAAATTACATACAAAAATACATATAAAATAATTTAATTTGTATTAAAATATATATACAAAATGCACATACAATGAAGTACATTTGTATTAAAATAGATATGCAAAATACACATAAATAATGTAAATTTGTATCAAAAGATATATACAAATACACATAAAATAGAGGAAATTTCTATGAAAATATGCATACAAAATACATATAAAATGATGTAAATAAATATAAAAATATATATACCAAATACCCCTAAAATAATGTAAACTCGTATCAAAATAAATAAACAAAATTCCGATCAAAGAAAGTATATTTGTAGGAAAATAAATATACAAAATACACATAAAATAGCGAAAATTTGTATGAAAATATATACAAAAACAAAACAAAAATATTTTCAATTTGTATGAATTTTTTTTTCAAAATACACATATAATTAGTTAAATTTGTATTTAAATACATGTACAATATAATGTTAATACGTATAAAAGATATGTACGTAATGTAAAAATTTATAAAATTAAAGATGCAAAATACTCATAAAATAGCTCATATTAAGAAAAATATATATACAAAAATACACATTAAATAATTAAATTTGTATTAAAATAAATATACAAAATACATATACAATAAGGTAGATTTTTATTGAAATAGATATGCAAAAAACACATAAAATAATGAATTTTTTTTTCAAAATATATGCGAATACACACAATAAAATTACGTAAATTTTTATGAAAATATATATACAAAATACACATAAAATAATGTAAATACATAGAAAAATATATATACAAAATACACATAAAATAATGTAAATTTGTATCAAAATAAATAAACAAAATTTCCTCTAAAAGAATGTATATTTGTAGGAAAATATATTTACAAAATACAAATAAAATAACAAAAATTTGTATAAAAATATATTCAAAAATACACAAAAATAATTTAAATTTGTTTGAAAATAGATATGCAAAATACACATGAAATTAGCCAAATTTTTATTGAAATACATATACAAAATACACATAAAATAATGTAAATTTGTATGAAAATATATAAACAAATACACATAAGATAACGTAGATTTCCATGAAATATATGTACAAAATATACATTAAATAAAGTAAATATGTCTAAAAATATATATACAAAATACACAGAATAACGTAAAATCGTATCAAAATAAATAAACAGACTATCAATAAAATAATGTAAATTTGTATGAAAATAAAGATGCAAAATACCCATATAATAACGCATATTTGTTTAAAAATATATATACAAAAATACACATAAAATAATTAAATTTGTATCAAAATAAATATACAAAAGGCACATACAATAAAGAAAATTTGTATTGAAATAGATATGCGAAATACACATAAATAATGTAAATTTGTATCAAAATATATATACGAATACACATAAAATAGAGTAAATTTCTATGAAAATATATATTCAAAATACATATAAAATTATGTAAATAAGTATAAATATATATATATCAAATACACCTAAAATAATGAAAATTCGTATCAAAATAAATAAAAAAATTCCGATAAAAGAACGTATATTTGAAGGAAAATAAATATACAAAATACACATAAAATTACGAAAATTTGAATAAAAATAAATACTAAAATACACAAAATTAATTTCGATTTATATGAAAATAGATATACATAATACACATATAATTAGTTAAATTTGCATTTAAATACATGTACAAGATACACATAAAATAATGTAAATTTGTATGAAATGAAAACAAATTCACATAAAATAACGTTCATTTGTATGAAATATATATACAAAATATACATAGAATAATGTAAAATCGTATCAAAATAAATACACAGAATATCAATAAAATAATGTAAATTTGTATGAAAATAAAGATGCAAAATACTCATAAAATAAGGCTTTTTTTTTATGAAAATACATATACAAACATACACATAGCATCATTCAATTTGTATTATTTTATATGTACTTTGTATATATATATATATATACATTAATTATTTTTTATATTTAATTTTATGTTTATTTGTATATGTATTTGTATATATATTTATACAAATACACATTCTTTTATTGGTATTTTGTTTATTTATTTTGATTCGAATTTACATTATTTTATGTGTATTTTGTTTACATTTTTTTTTATACGTATTTACTTTATTTTTTGTGTATTTTGTATATATTTATTTATAGAAATCTACGTTATTTTATGTGTATTCGTATATATATTTTGAAACAAATTTACATTGTATTATATGTATTTTTGCATATCTCTTTCAATAAAAGTTTACCTTACTGTATATGCATTTTGTATATTTATTTCAATACAAATTTAAATATTTAATGTGTATTTTGGTATATATATTTTTAGAAAAAATGCGCTATTTTATGGGAATTTTGCATCTTTCTTTTTATACAAATTTGCATTATTTTGTTGATATTCTCTGTATTTATTTTGATACGATTTTACATTATTCTCTTTCTTTTTTGTATATATTTTTTTATACGCATTTACATTATTTAATGTGTATCTTGCATATATATTTTATACAAATTTACGTTATTTAAGTGTATTTGTTTATATATTTTCATTCATATTTACATTATTTTATGTGTATTTTGTATATGTATTTCAATACAAATTTACCTAATTTTATGTGTATTTTGTATATTTCTTTTCATACAAATTTTAATTATTTTTGTGTATTTTTGTATATAGCTTTATACAAATTTAGGTTATTTTATGTACGCATTTACATTATTTAATGTGTGTTTTGTATATATATTTTTATGCAAATTTACTTTATTTTATGTGCATTTCTGTAAGTTTGTATTGAAATAGATATGCAAAATACATATAAAACAATGTAAATTTGTTTCAAAATATATATACGAATACACATAAAATAACGTAGATTTCTATAAAGATATATACAAAATACACATAAAATGAAGTAAATACGTATAAAAAAATGAATACAAAATACACATAAAATAATGTAAAATCGTATCAAAATAAATAAACAAAATACCAATAAAAGAATGTGTATTTGTATAAATATAAATATACAAAATACACATAAAATATCGTAAATTTGTATAAAACTATATACAAAAATACACAGAAGTAATTAAATTTGTAGGAAAATAGATATATAAAATACAGCTAAAAAAAACTAAATTTGAATTGAAATTTATTGAAATACAAAATACATAAAATAATGTAAATTTATATCAAAATATTTATACAAATACATATAATAGCGTAGATTTGTTTAAAAATATATAAACAAAATACACATTAAGTAATGTAAATACGTATAAAAAATATGTACAAAATACACATATAATCATGTAATTCGTATCAAAATAAATAAACAAAATAACAATAAAATAATGTAAATTTGTATGAGAAAACATATACAAATAACGCAAATTTCTATAAAAATATATGTACAAAAATGCACATAAGATAAAGTAAATTTGCATAAAAATATATATACAAAACACACATTAAATAATGTAAATGAGTACATAAAATAACCTAAATTTGTATAAAACTATATACAAAAATACACAAAAATAATTTAAATTTGTATAAAAAGAAATATACAAAATACACGTAAAATTAGGTAAATTTGTATTGAAATACATATACAAAATACATATCAAATAATGTAAATTTGAATGAAAATATATAAACAAACACACTTAAAATAACGTAAATTTGTATAAAATATATATGCAAGACACACATTAAATAATGTAAATGTGTATAAAAAAATATATACAAAAAACAAATAGAATAATGTAAAATCGTATCAAAATAAATACACAGAATATCAATAAAATAATGTAAATTTGTATGAAAATAAAGATGCAAAATTCCCAAAAAATATCGCATTTTTTATAAAAATATATATACCAAAATACACATAAAATATTTAAATTTGTATTGAAATAAATATACAAAATGCATATACAGTAAGGTAAATTTGTATTGAAAGAGATATTCAAAAATACATATAAAACAATGTAAATTTGTTTCAAAATATATATACGAATACACATAAAATAATGTAAACTCGTATCGAAATAAATAAACAAAATACTAATAAAAGAATGTGTATTTGTATAAATATAAATATACAAAATACACATAAAATAACGTAAATTGATATAAAAGTATATACAAAAATACACAAAAGTAATTAAATTTGTATGAAAATAGATATACAAAATACACATAAAATAACTCATATTTAAAAAAATATATACGAAAATACACATAAAATAATTAAATTTGTATTAAAATAAATATACAAAATACACATACTATAAGGTAAATTTGTATTGAAATAGATATGCAAAATACACATAAAATAATGTAAATTTGTATCAAAATAGATACGAATACACACAATAAAATAACGTAAATTTTTATGAAAATATATAAACAAAATACACATAAAATAATGTAAATACGTAGAAAAATATATATACAAAATACACATAAAATAATGTAAATTCGTATCAAAATAAATAAACAAAATTCCAATAAAAGAATGTATATATATATATATATATATATATATATATATATATATATATATATATATATATATATATATATATATATATATATATATATATATATATATATATATATATATATATATATATATATATATATATATATATATATATATATATATATATATATATATATATATATATATATATAGAAAATACACATGAAATAATCTAAATTCGTATCGAAATAAATGAACAAAATACCGATAAAATATTGTAATTTTGAATGAAAATATATATAGAAAATACACATAAAATAACGTAAATACAAATAAATTTATACACATAAAATAATTTGAATTTGAATGAAAATACATATAAAAATAAACATAAAATAAGGCAAATTTGTAATGAAATATATATACAAAATATCAATAAAATAATATAGATTTGTTTCAAAATATATATACGAATACAGATAAAATAACGTAGATTTCTATAGAAATATATCTACAAAAAACACATGAAATGATGTAAATACGTATAAAAATATATATACAAAATATACATTAAATAAAGTACATTCGTATCAAAATAAATAAAGAAAATATCAATAAAAGAATGTGCATTTTTATGAAAATACATATACAAAATACACATAAAATAACGTAAATTTGTATAAAACTATATAAAAATACACAAAAATAATCTAAATTTGTATGAAAATAAATATACAAAATACACATAAAATTATGTAAATTTGTATAGAAATACATATACAAAATACACATAAAATAATGTAAATTTGAATGAAAATATATAAACAAATACACTTAAATTAACGTAAATTTGTATCAAATATATATACAGAATACACATTAAATAATGTATATATGTATAAAAAAATATATATACAAAACACAAATAGAATAATGTAAAATCGTATCATAATAAATACACAGAATGTAAATAAAATAATGTAAATTTGTATGAAAATAAAGATGCAAAATACCCATAAAATAACGCATTTTTAAAAATATACAAAATACATATGAAAGGATGTAAATACGTATAAATATATATATATATATATATATATATATATACAAAATACACATTAAATAATGTAAATTCGCGTCAAAATAAATAAACAAAATATCAATAAAAGAATGTGTATTTGTATGAAAATAAATATACAAAATACACATAAGATAACATAAATTTGTATAAAACTATATACAAAAATACACAAAAATAATTTAAATTTGTATGAAAATAAATATAAAAAATACACATAAAATTAGGTAAATTTGTATTTAAATACATATACAAAATACACATAAAATAATGTAAATTTGAATGAAAATACATAAACAAATACACTTAGAATAACGTAAATTTGTATAAAAAAATATATACAAAACACAAATAGACTAATGTAAAATCGTATGAAAATAAATACACAGAATATTAATAAAATAATGTAAATTTGTATGAAAATAAAGACGCAAAATACCCATAAGATAACTTTTAAAAAAAATATATATATATATATATATATATATATATATATATATATATATATATATATATATATATATATATATATATATATATATATATATATATATATACAAAAATACACATAAAAAAATTAATTTGTATTAAAATAAATATACAAAATACACATACAATAAGGTAAATCTGTATTGAAATAGATATGCAAAATACATATAAAACAATATAAATTTGTTTCAAAATATATATAAGAATACACATAAAATAACGTAGATTTGTATAAAAATATATATACAAAATACACATAAAATGAAGTAAATACGTATAAAAAAATGTATACAAAATACACATAAAATAATGTAAATTCGTATCAAAATAAATAAACAAAATACCAATAAAAGAATGTGTATTTGTATAAATATAAATATACAAAATACACATAAAATAACGTAAATTTGTATAAAACTATATACAAAAATACACAGAAGTAATTACATTCGTATGAAAATAGATATACAAAATACAGATAAAATAAGCTAAATTTGAATTGAAATATATATACAAAATACATGAAATAAAGTAAATTTGTATCAAAATATTTATACAAATACACATATAATAAGGTAAATTTGTATGAAAATATATAAACAAAATACACATTAAATAATGTAAATACGTGTAAAAAAATATGTACAAAATACACATATAATCATGTAATTCGTATCAAAATAAATAAACAAAATACCAATAAAATAATATAAATTTGTATGAGTAAACATGTATGTTGTATATTTTTTCAATACAAATCTATCTTATTATATACGCATTTTGTATATTAATTTTAATACAAATTTAATTATTCGATGTGTATTTTTATATATATATATATATATATATATATATATATATATATATATATATATATATATATATATATATATATATATATATATATATATATATATATATATATATATATATATATATATATATATATATATATATATATATATATATATTTTTTACAAATTTACGTTATTATATGTGTATTTGTTAAAAATATTTTTTTAAACGAATTTACTTTATTTTATGTATTTTGTATATATATTTCAATTCAAATTTAGCTTATTTTGGGTGTATTTTGTATATCTATTTTCATACAAATTTAATATATTTTTGTATATAGTTTTATACAAATTTACGTTATTTTATGTGCATTTTGTATATTTATATTTATACAAATCCACATTCTCTAATTGGTATTTTATTTATTTATATTCATACGAATGTACATTATTTTATGTGTATTTTGTATACATTTTTGATTCGTATTTACTTAATTTTATTTGTATTTTGTATATATATATTTATAGAAATCTACGTTATTTTATGTGTATTCGTATATATATTTTGAAACAAATTTACATTGTTTTATATGTATTTTGCATATCTATTTCAATACAAATTTACCTTATTGTATGTGCATTTTGTATATTTATTTTAATACAAATTCAAATATTTTATGTGTATTTTGGTATATATAATTTTATAAAAAATGAGTTATTTTATAGGTATTTTGCATCTTAGTTTTCATACAAATGTACATTATTTTATTAATATTCTGTGTATATATTTTGATACGATTTTATATTATAATATTTGTGTTTTGTATAAATTTTTTTATACATGTTTTCATTATTTAAAGCGTATTTTTATATATATTTTATACAAATTAACGTTATTTTAAGTGTATTTGTTTATATAATTTCATTCAAATTTACATTATTTTAAGTGTATTTTGTATATGTATTTCAATACAAATTTACCTAATTTTATGTGTATTTTGTATATTTATTTTCATACAAATTTAAATTATTTTTGTGTTTTTTTGTATATACATATAGAGTAAATTTCTATGAAAATATATATTCAAAATACATATAAAATTATGTAAATAAGTATAAAAATATATATATCAAATACACCTAAAAAAAATGAAAATTCGTATCAAAATAAATAAACAAAATTCCGATAAAAGAACGTATATTTGTAGGAAAATAAATACACATAAAATTACGAAAATTTGAATAAAAATATATACTAAAATACACAAAATTAATTTCATACAAATTTACATTATTTTATTGATATTCTGCTCATTCATTTTGATACGAATTGACATTATTCTATGTGTATTTTGTATATATTTTTCATACAAATTTACGTTATTTTATGTGTATTTGTTTATATATTTTGACACAAATTTACAATATTTTATGGCTATTTTGTATATACATTTCAAAAGAAATTTACCTAGTTTTATGTGTATTTTGTTTTATATATATTTTTTTATACGTATTTACTTAATTTTATGTGTATTTTGTATATATATTTTTATAGAAATCTACGTTATTTTATTTGTATTCGTATATATATTTTGAAACAAATTTACATTGTTTTATATGTATTTTTGCATATCTCTTTCAATACAAATTTACCTTATTGTATGTGCATTTTGAATATTTATTTCAATACAAATTTAAATATTTTATGTGTATTTTGTTATATATATTTTTATAAGAAATGCGCTATTTTATGGGAATTTTGCATCTTTATTTTCATACAAATTTACATTATTTTATTAATATTCGGTGTATTTATTTTGATACGATTTTACATTATTCTATTTGTTTTTTGTATATACTTTTTTATACATATTTACATTATTTAATGTGTATCTTGCACATATATTTTATACAAATTTATTATCTATTATCTATTTTCATACAAATACACATTCTTTTCATGATATTTTGTTTATTTATTTTGACACGAATTTACATTATTTAATATGTATTTTGTATATATATTTTTATACGTATTTACATAACTTCATATGTATTTTGTATATATACTTCTATAGAAATCTACTTTATTTTATGTGTATTCGTATTTATATTTTGAAACAAATTTACATTGTTTTATATGTATTTTTGAATATCTCTTTCAATACAAATTTACCTTACTGTATATGCATTTTGTATATTTATTTCAATACAAATTTAAATATTTTATGTTTATTTTGGTATATATTTTTTTATAAAAAATGCGAAATTTTTTGGGAATTTTGCATCTTTATTTTCATACAAATTTACATTATTTTATTGATATTCTGTGTATTTATTTTGATACGATTTTACATTATTCTCTTTGTTTTTTGTATATATTTTTTTATACACATTTACATTATTTAATGTGTATCTTGCATATATATTTTATACAAATTTACGTTATTTTAAGTGTGTTTGTTTATATATTTTCATTCAAATTTACATTATTTGATGTGTATTTTGTATATGTATTTCAATACAAATTTACCTGATTTTACGTGTATTTTGTATATTTCTTTTCATACAAATTTAAATTATTTTTGTGTATTTTTGTATATAGTTTTATACAAATTTAGGTTATTTTATGTACTCATTTACATTATTTAATGTGTGTTTTGTATATATATTTTTAATAATAATAAAAAATATGTACAAAATACACATATAATAATGTAATTCGTATCAAAATAAATAAACAAAATACCAATAAATTAATGTAAATTTCTATGAGAAAACATCTAAAAAATACACATAAAATAACGCAAATTTCTATAAAAATATATGTACAAAAATGCACATAAAATAAAGTAAATTTGCATAAAAATATATATACAAAAAACACATTAAATAATGTAAATGCTTATAAAAATATGTATACAAAATACCTATGAAATAATCTAAATTCGTATCGAATTAAATTAACAAAATACCAATCAAATAATGTAATTTTGGATGAAATTGTATATAGAAAATACACATAAAATAATAATGTAAATTTGTATCAAAATTTATACGAATACACACAATAAAATAAAGTAAATTTTTATGAAAATATATATACAAAATACACATAAAATAATGTAAATACGTAGAAAAATATATATACAAAATACACATAAAATAATGTAAATTCGTATCAAAATAAATAAACAAAATTCCGCTAAAAGAATGTATATTTGTAGGAAAATATATATACAAAATACAATTAAAATAACTAAAATTTGTATAAAAATATATACAAAAATTCACAAAAATAATTTAAATTTGTTTGAAAATAGATATGCAAAATACACATAAAATTAGGCAAATTTGTATTGAAATACATATACAAAATTCACATAAAATAATGTGGTAAATTTGTATTGAAATAGATATGCAAAACACACATAAAACAAGGTAAATTTATTCAAAAATATATATACGAATAAACATAAAAAAACGTAAATTTCTATAAAAAATATATATAAAAAATACATACAAAAATACACAAAAATAATTTAAATTTGTATGAAAATAAACATACAAAATACATATAAAATTAGGTAAATTCGTATTGAAATTCATATACAAAATACACATAAAATAATGAAAATTTGAATAAAAAAATATAAAAAAATACACTTTGAATAACGTAAATTTGTATAAAATATATATACAAAATACACATTATATAATGCAAATATGTATGAAAAAAATATATACAAAACACAAGTAGAATAGTGTAAAATCGTATCAAAATAAATACACATAATATTAATAAAATAATGTAAATTTGTATGAAAATAAAGATGCAAAATACCCATAAAATAACGCATTTTTTATAAAATATATATATATACCAAAATACACATAAAAGATTTAAATTTGTATTAAAATAAATATACAAAATGCACATTCATTAAGGTAAATTTGTAATGAAATAGATATGCAAAATACATATAAAACAATGTAATTTTTTTTCAAAATATATATACGAATACACAAAATAACGTAGATTTCTATAAAAATATATATACAAAATACACATAAAATGAAGTAAATAAGTATAAAAAAAATGTATACAAAATACACATATAAATTTGTATGAAAATATATATACAAATACACATAAAATAATATGAATTTGTATAAAATTTGTTTCAAAATATATACGAATACACACAATAAAATAACGTAAATTTTATTGAAAATGTATATACAAAATACACAAAAAATAATTTAAATACATAGAAAAATATATATACAAAATACACATAAAATAATGTAAATTCGTATCAAAATAAATAAACAAAATTTCAATTAAAGAATGTATATTTGTAGGAAAATATATATACAAACAACAAATAAAATAACTAAAATTTGTATAAAAATATATACAAAAATACACAAAAATAATTTAAATTTGTTTGAAAATAGATATGCAAAATACACATAAAGTTAGGCAAATTTGTATTGAAATACATATACAAAACTCACATAAAATAATGTAAATTTGTATGAAAATATATAAACAAATACATATAAAATAACGTAAATTTGGATAAAATATATATACAAAATATACATTAAATATTTTAAATATGTATAAAAATATATTATATTATATATATTTTTATTGATATTTGCGTTAATTATGTGTATTTTGTATATGTTTTCTCATAGAAATTTACATTATTTTATTGGTAATTTGTCTATTTATTTTGATACGAATTACATGATTATTTGTGTATTTTGTACATTTTTTTTATACGTATTTACATTATTTAATGTGTATTTTGTTTATATATTTTTATACAAATTTACGTTATTATATGTGTATTTGTATAAGTATTTTGATACAAATTTACATTATTTTATGTATTTTGTATATATATTTCAATTCAAATTTAGCTTATTTTATGTGTATTTTGTATATCTATTTATTTTAATACAAAATCAAATATTTTATGTTTTTTCGTATATATATTTTTATAAAAAAATGCGTTATTTTATGGGTATTTTGCATCTTAATTTTCATACAAATTTACATTACGATTTTACATTATTTTATTTGTGTTTAGTATATATTTTTTTATACATATTTACATTATTGAATGTGTTTTTTGTATATATATTTGATACAAATTTACATTATTTTAAGTCTAGATGTTTATATATTTTCATTCAAATTTACATTATTTTATGTGTATTTTGTATATGTATTTCAATACAAATCTACCTAATTTTATATGTATTTTGTATATTTATTTTCATACAAGTTTAAATTATTTTTGTGTATTTTTGTATATAGTTTTATACAAATTTAGGTTATTTTATGTGTATTTTGTATATCTATTTTCATACAAATACACATTCTTTTCATTATATATTGTTTATTTATTTTGACACGAATTAACAGTATTAAATGTGTATTTTGTATATATATATTTTTATACGTATTTACATTATTTCAAGTGTATTTTGTATATATATTTCTATAGAAATCTGCGTTATTTTATGTGTATTCGTATATAAATTTTGAAACAAATTTACATTGTTTTATGTGTATTTTGCATATTTTTTCAATACAAATTTACCTTATTGTATGTGCATTTTGTATATTAATTTTAATAGAAATTTGATTAATCTATGTGTATTTTTGTATATGTATTTTTATAAAAATATGCTTTATTTTATGGGTATTTTGCATCTTTATTTTCATACAAATTTACATTATTTTATTGATATTCTGTATATTTATTTTGATATGATTTTACATTATTCTATGTGTATTTTGTATATATATTTTATATAAAATGTATTTGTTTTCATTTCATACAAATCTACATTATTTTATGTGTTTTTTGTACATGTATTTAAATACAAATTAAACTAGTTATATGTGTATTTTGTATATATATTTTGTATGTATATTTTCATAGAAATTTACTCTATTTTATGAGTATTCGTATATATATTTTTATACAAATTTACATTATTGATGTGTATTTTGCATATCTATTTCAATACAAATTTACTTTATTGCACGTGCATTTTGTATATTTATTTTAATACAAATTTAATTATTTTATATGTATTTTTTTATATATATTTTTATGCAAATATGCGTTATTATATGAATATTTTGCATCTTTATTTTCATACAAATTTACATTATTTCATTGATATTCTCTTTATTTATTTTGATACGATTTAACATTATACTATGTGTATTTTGTATATATTTTTTTTTATACATATTTACATTATTTAATGATCATTTTGTATATATTTTTTTTATCCAGATTTACATTATTTTATGTGTATTTGTTTATATATTTTCATACATATTTACATTATTTTATGTGTTTTTTGTATATATATTTTTCTACGTATTTAAATTATTTTATGTGTATTCTGTATATACATTTAAGAAAATTACGTTATTTTATTGTGTGTATAAGTATATATTTTGATACAAATTTTCTACAAATTCATGTTATTTATGTGTATTTTTTTATATATATTTCATTACAAATTTACCTTATTTTATGTTTATTTTGTATATTTATCTCATTCAATTTTAAATTATTTTATGTGTATATTTGTATTTGTATTTAGGTTATTTTATGTGTATTTTCCATATATATTTTCATCCAAAATTACATTATTTTATTGGTGTTTTCTTAATTTAATTCGATAAGAATTTGGATTATTTCATAGGTATTTTGTATACATATTTTTATACTCATTTACATTATCTAATCTGTGTTTTGTATATATATTTTTATGCAAATTTATTTGATGTGCATTTTTGTACATATATTTTCAGAGAAATTTGCGTTATTTTATGTGTTTTTTGGATATGTTTTTTCATACAAATTTAATTACTTTTGTGTATTTTTGTATATAGTTTTATATAAATTTATGTTATTTTATGTACATTTTGTATATTTATATTAATACAAATACACATTTTTTTATTGGTATATTGTTTATTTATTTTGATACGAATTTACATTAAATTATGTGTATTTTGTATACATTTTTTATACATATTTACCTCATTTTATGTGTATTTTGTATATATATTTTTATAGAAATCTACGTTATTTTATGTGTATTCGTATATATATTTTGAAACAAATTTACATTGTTTTATATGTATTTTGCATATCTATTTCAATACAGATTTACCTTATTGTATGTGTATTTTGTATATTTATTTTAATACAAATTAATTTTTTTATGTGTATTTTTGTATATATATTTTTATAAAAAAAATGCGTTATTTTATGGGTATTTTGCATCTTTATTTTCATACAAATTTACATTATTTCATTAATATTCTGTGTATATATTTTGATACGATTTTACATTATTCTATTTGTAGTTTGTATATATTTTTTTAATACATATTTACATTATTTAATGTGTATTTTGTATATATGTTTCATACAAATTTACGTTATTATAAGTGTATTTGTTTATATATTTTCTTTCAAATTTACATTATTTTATGTGTATTTTGTATATGTATTTCAATACAAATTTACCTAATTTTATATGTATTTTGTATATTTATTTTCAAACAAATTTAATTTATTTTTGTGTATTTTTATATATAGTTTTATACAAATTTACGTTATTTTATGTGTATTTTGTATATGTATTTTCATACAAATACACCGAATATCAATAAAATAATGTAAATTTGAATGAAAATAAAGATGCAAAATTCCCATCAAATAGCGCATTTCTTATGAAAATAGATATACCAAAATACACATAAAATATTTAAATTTGTAATACACATAAAAAAATTAGATTTGTATTAAAATAAAAATATAAAAAACACATACAATAAGGTAAATTTGTATTGAAATAGATATGCAAAATACATATAAAGCAATGTAAATTTGTTTCAAAATATGTATACGAATACACATAAAATAACGTAGATTTCTATAAATATATATATACAAAATAAACATAAAATGAAGTAAATACGTATAAAAAAATGTGTACAAAATACACATAAAATAATGTACATTCGTATCAAAATAAATAAACAAAATACCAATAAAAGAATGTGTATTTGTATAAATATAAATATACAAAATACTCATAAAATAACGTAAATTTATATAAAACTATATTAAAAAATACACAGAAGTAATTAAATTTGTATGAAAATATATACAAAATACACACAAAATAAGTTAAATTTGAATTGAAATATATATACAAAATACATGAAATAAAGTAAATTTGTATCAAAATATTTATACAAATACACATATAATAACGTAAATTTGTATGAAAATATATAAACAAAATACACATTAAATAATGTAAATACGTATAAAAAAATGTGTACAAAATACACATATAATCATGTAATTCGTATCAAAATAAATAAACAAAATACCAATAAAATAATATAAATTTGTATGAGTAAATAATAATAAATAATAAAAGAATGTGTATTGTATAAATATAAATATACAAAATACAAATAAAATAACGTAAATTTATATAAAACTATATGCAAAAATACACAAAAGTAATTAAATTTGTGTGAAAATAGATATACAAAATACATATGTATTTTGTATATTTATTATCATACAAACTGAACTTATTTTTGTTTATTTTTTTATATATTTTCATACAAATTTTCGTTATTTTATGTGTATTTTGTATATTTATTTTTTCTACAAATATACGTTCTTTTATCTGAATTTTGTTTATTGAATTTGAAACGAATTTACCTTATTTTGTATATCTATTTTCATACAAATTAAAATACTTGTGTATTTTTGTATATAGTTTTATATAAATTTACGTTATTTTATGTGTATTTTGTATATTTATATTTATACAAATACACATTCTTTTATTGGTATTTTGTATATTTATTTTGATACGAATTTACATTATTTTATGTGTATTTTGTATACATTTTTTATACGTATTTACTTCATTTTATGTGTATTTTGTATATATATTTTTATAGAAATCTACGTTATTTTATGTGTATTCGTATATATATTTTGAAACAAATTTACATTGTTTTATATGTATTTTGCATATCTATTTCAATACAAATTTACCTTATTGTATGTGTTTTTTATATATTTATTTTAATTCAAATTTAATTTTTTTATGTGTATTTTGGTATATATATTTTTATAAATAAAAAAAATGCGTTATTTTATGGGTATTTTGCCTCTTTATTTTCATACAAATTTACATTATTTTATTGATATCCCTGTGTATTTATTTTGATACGATTTTACATTATTCTATTTGTGTTTTGTGTATATTTTTTTATACAAATTTACGTTATTTTAAGTGTATTTGTTTTTGTCTTTTCATTTATATTTACATTATTTTATGTGTATTTTGTATATGTATTTTAATACAAATTTACCTAATTTTATGTGTATTTTGCATATTTAATTTCATACAAATTTAAAATATTTTTGTGTATTTTTGTATATAGTTTGATACAAATTTAGGTTATTTTATGTGTATTTTGTATATCTATTTTCATACAAATACACATTCTTTTATTGATATTTTTTTTATTTATTTTGACGCGAATTTACAGTATTTAATGTGTATTTTGTATATATATTTTTATACGTATTTACATCATTTCATGTGTATTTTGTATATATATTCCTTTAGAAATCAACGTTATTTTATGTGTATTCGTATATATATTTTGAAACAAAGTTACACTGTTTTATGTGTATTTTGCATTTTTTTTTCAATACAAACTTACCTTATTGTATGTGCATTTTGTATCTTAATTTTAATACAAATTTAATTATTCTACGTGTATTTTTGTATATGTATTTTATAACAAATATGCTTTATTTTATGGGTATTTTGCATCTTTATTTTCATACAAATTTAAATTATTTTATTGATATTCTGTGTACTTATTTTGATACGATTTTACATTATTCTATGTATAACAAAAATAAATACAGAATACACAAAAATAGATATGCAAAATATATATAAACAATGTAAATTTGTTTCAAAATATATATACGAATACACATGAAATAAGGTAGATTTCTATAAAAATATATATACAAAATACATATAAAATAAACTGAATACGTATAAAAAATGTATACAAAATACATATAAAATAATGTAAATTAGTATCAAAATAAATAACAAAATACCAATAAAAGAATGTGTATTTGTATAAATATATATATATACAAAATACACATTAAATAATATAAATTTGTTTAAAACTATACAAAATACACATGAAAGGATGTAAATACGTATAAATATATATATACAAAATACACATTAAATAATATAAATTCGCGTCAAAATAAATAAACAAAATATCAATAAAAGAATGTGTATTTGTATGAAAATATATATACAAAATACACATAAGATAACATAAATTTGTATAAAACTATACACAAAAATACACAAAAATAATTTAAATTTGTATGAAAATAAATATACAAAATACACATAAAATTAGGTAAATTTGTATTGAAATACATATACAAAATACACATAAAATAATGTAAATTTGAATGAAAATACATAAACAAATACAATTAAAATAACGTAAATTTGAATAAAAAAATATATACAAAACACAAATAGAATAATGTAAAATCGTATCAAAATAAATACACAGAATATTAATAAAATAATGTAAATTTGTATGAAAATAAAGAAGCAAAATACCCATAAAATGACGCATTTTTTTATAGAAATATATTTATGCAAAAATACAAATAAAAAAATTAATTTTATTAAAATAAATATACAAAATACATATACAATAAGGTAAATCTGTATTGAAATAGATTTGCAAAATACATATAAAACAATGTAAATTTGTTTCAAAATATATATACGAATACACATAAAATAACCTAGATTTGTATAAAAATATATATACAAAATACACATAAAATGAAGTAAATACGTAAAAAAAAGGGATACAAATTACACATAAAATAATGTAAATTCGTATCAAAATAAATAAACAAAATACCAAAAAAAGAATGTGTATTTGTTTAAATATAAATATACAAAATACACATAAAATAACGTAAATTTGTATAAAACTATATACAAAAATACACAGAATTAATTAAATACGTATGAAAATAGATATACAAAATACAGATAAAATAAGCTAAATTTGAATTGAAATATGTATACAAAATACATGAAATAAAGTAAATTTGTATCAAAATATTTATACAAATACACATATAATAAGGTAAATTTGTATGAAAATATATAAACAAAATACACATTAAATAATGTAAATCCGTGTAAAAAAATATGTACAAAATACACATATAATCATGTAATTCGTATCAAAATAAATAAACAAAATACCCATAAAATAATATAAATTTGTATGAGTAAACGTGTATGTTGCATATTTTTTCAATACAAATTTACCTTATTATATACGCATTTTGTATATTAATTTTAATACAAATTTAATTATTCGATCTGTATTTTTGTATCAGTATTTTTATAAACATATGCTTTATTTTATGGGTATTTTGCATCTTTATTTTCATACAAATTTACATTATTTTATTGATATTCTGCTTATTCATTTTGATACGAATTGACATTATTCTATGTGTATTTTGTATATATTTTTCATACAAATTTACGTTATTTTATGTGTATTTGTTTATATATTTTGACAGAAATTTACAAAATTTTATGGCTATTTTGTATATACATTTCAAAAGAAATTTACCTAGTTTTATGTATATTTTGTATACTAATTTCATACAAACTCAAATTATTTCTATGTATTTTTGTATATATTTTAATACAAATTTTAGTTATGTTATTTGTATTTTGTAAATTTATTTTCATTCAAATATATATTATTTTATTGGTGTTTTGTTGATTTATATTGATACGAATTTACATTGCTTTATATATACTTTGTATATATATTTTTATACGCTTTTACATTATTTAATATTTATTTTGAATATATATTTTTATACAAATTCATGGTATTTGATGTGTATTTGTATATATATTTTCATATAAATTTACATTATTTTATGTGTATTTTGTGCATATATTTTATTACAAATCTACCTTATTTTATGTTTATTTTGTATGTGGGTTTTGTATATTTATATTTATCCAAATACACATTCTTTTATTGTAATTTTGATTATTTATTTTAAATCGAATTTACATTATTTTATGTGTATTTTGTATACATTTTTTATACGTATTTACTTAATTTTGTGTGTATTTTGTATATATATTTTTATAGAAATCTACGTTTTTTTTATTTGTATTCGTAAATATATTTTGAAACAAATTTACATTGTTTTATATGTATTTTTGCATATCTCTTTCAATACAAATTTACCTTATTGTATGTGCATTTTGTATATTTATTTCAATACAAATTTAAATATTTTATGTGTATTTTGGTATATATATTTTTATAAGAAATGCGCTATTTTATGGGAATTTTGCATCTTTATTTTCATACAAATTTACATTATTTTATTAATATTCGGTGTATTTATTTTGATACGATTTTACATTATTCTATTTGTTTTTTGTTTATACTTTTTTATACATATTTACATTATTTAATGTGTATCTTGCATATATATTTTATACAAATTTATTATCTATTATCTATTTTCATACAAATACACATTCTTTTCAAGATTTTTTGTTTATTTATTTTGACACGAATTTACATTATTTGATATGTATTTTGTATATATATTTTTATACGTATTTACATAATTTCATATATATTTTGTATATATATTTCTATAGAAATCTACTTTATTTTATGTGTATTCGTATATATATTTTGAAACAAATTTTCATTGTTTTTTATATGTATTTTTGAATATCTCTTTTAATACAAATTTACCCTACTGTATATGCATTTTGTATATTTATTTCAATACAAATTTAAATATTTTATGTGTATTTTGGTATATATATTTTTATAAAAAATGCGATAATTTTTGGGAATTTTGCATCTTTATTTTCATACAAATTTTTATTATTTTATTGATATTCTGTGTATTTATTTTGATACGATTTTACATTATTCTATTTGTTTTTTGTATAAATTTTTTTTATACACATTTACATTATTTAATGTGTATCTTGCAGATATATTTTATACAAATTTACGTTATTTTAAGTGTATTTGTTTATATATTTTCATTAAAATTTACATTGTTTGATGTGTATTTTGTATATGTATTTCAATACAAATTTACCTAATTTTACGTGTATTTTGAATATTTCTTTTCAAACAAATTAAAATTATTTTTGTGTATTTTTGTATATAGTTTTATACAAATTTAGGTTATTTTATGTACGCATTTACATTATTTAGTGCGTGTTTTGTATATATATTTTTATGCAAATTTACTTTATTTTTTGTGCATTTTTGTACATATATTTTTATAGAAATTTGCGTTATTTGTATATGTTTTCTCATACAAATTTACATTATTTTATTGCTATTTTGTTTATTTATTTTGATACGAATTACATGATTATATGTGTATTTTGTACATATTTTTTATACGTATTTACATTACTTAATGTGTATTTTGTTTATATATTTTTAAACAAATCTACGTTATTATATGCATTTGTATAAATATTTTGATACAGATTTACATTATTTTATGTATTTTGTATGTACATTTCAATTCAAATTTAGCTTATTTTAATGTATTTTGTATATATATTTTCATACAAATTTAATAACTTCTGTGTATTTTTGTATATAGTTTTATACAAATTTACGATATTTTATGTGTATTTTGTATATTTATATTTATACAAATACACTTTCTTTTACTGGTATTTTGTTTATTTATTGTGTGTATACGTATATATTTTGGTACAAATTTTATACAAATTCACGTTATTTAATGTGTATTTGTATATATATTTTCATACAAATTTATATTATTTCATGTGTATTTTCTATACATATACATATAGAGTAAATTTCTATGAAAATATATATTCAAAATACATATAAAATTATGTAAATAAGTATAAAAATATATATATCATATACACCTTAAAAAAATGAAAATTCGTATCAAAATAAATAAATAAAATTCCGATAAAAGAACGTATATTTATAGGAAAATAAATATACAAAATAGATATAAAATTACGAAAATTTGAATAAAAATATATACAAAAATACACAAAATTAATTTCAATTTGTATGAAAATAGATACACAAAATACACATATAATTAGTAAAATTTGTATGTAAATATATGTACAAAATTCACATAAAATAATGTAAATTTGTATGAAATGAAAACAAATTCACATAAAATAACGTACATTGGTATAAAATAGATATACAAAATATACATAGAATAATGTATAATCGTATCAAAATAAACACACAGAATATCAATAAAATAATGTATTTTTCTATGAAAATAAAGATGCAAAATACCCATAAAATAAAGCATATTTTATAAAAATACGTATACAAAAAAACACATAGAATAGCTAAAGTTGTATTAAAATTAATATACAAAATGCACGTACAATAAGGTAAATTTGTATTGAAAAAATATACAAAATGCACATAACACAATGTATGTTTGTTTCAAAATATATATACGAATACACATAAAATAACGTATATTTCTATAGAAATATATATGCAAAATACACATGAAATGACGTAAATACGTATAAAAATATATATACACAGTACACATTAAATAATGTAAATTCGCATCAAAATAAATAAACAAAATATCAATAAAAGAATGTTTATTTGTATGAAAATAGATATACAAAATACACATAAAATATTGTAAATTTGTATAAAACTCTATACAAAAATACACAAAAAATAATTTAAATTTGTATAAAATATATATACAAAATACA
Source organism: Eriocheir sinensis (assembly GCF_024679095.1). Taxonomy (NCBI): domain Eukaryota; kingdom Metazoa; phylum Arthropoda; class Malacostraca; order Decapoda; family Varunidae; genus Eriocheir; species Eriocheir sinensis. The sequence continues at coordinate 114,886 of NW_026111429.1, read as the reverse complement.
CATGAAATTAGGTAAATTTCTATTGAAATACATATACAAAATACACATAAAAGAGTGTAAATTTGAATAAAAATATATAAACAAATACACTTAAAATAACGAAAATTTGTATGAAATATATATAGAAAATACACATTAAATAATGTAAAAATGTATAAAAAAAATTTATACAAAACATAAATAGAATAATGTAAAATAGTATCAAAATAAATACAAAGAATATTAATAAAATAATGTAAATTTGTATGAAAATAAAGATGCAAAATACCCATAAAACAACGCATTTTTTATGAAAATATATATACCAAAATGCACATAAAATATTTAAATTTGTATTACAATAAATATACAAAATGCACACACAATAAGGTAAATTTGTATTGAAATAGATATGCAAAATACATATAAAACAATGTACATTTGTTTCAAAATATACATACGAATACACATAAAATAACGTAGATTTATATAAAATATATATACAAAATACACATAAAAAGAAGTAAATACGCATAAGAAAATGTATACAAAATACACATAAAATAAAGTAAATTCGTATCAAAATAAATAAACTGAATGCCAATAAAAGAATGTTTACTTGTATAAATATAAATATACAAAATACACATAAAATAACGTAAAATTGTATAAAACTATATACAAAAATAAACAAAAATAATTAAATTTGTATGAAAATAGATATACAAAAGACACATAAAATAAGCTAAATTTGAATTGAAATAAATATAGAAAATACATAAAATAATGTAAATTTGTATCAAAATATATATTGAAATACACATATAATAACGTAAATTTGTATAAAAATATATAAACAAAATACACATTAAATAATGTAAATACGTATAAAAGATATGTACGTAATGTAAAAATTTATAAAATTAAAGATGCAAAATACTCATAAAATATCTCATATTTAAAAAAAAAATATATACAAAAATACACATAAAATAATTAAATTTGTATTAAAATAAATATACAAAATACACATACAATAAGGTAGATTTTTATTGAAATAGATATGCAAAAAACACATAAAATAATGAAAATTTTTATCAAAATATATACGAATACACACAATAAAATTACGTAATTTTTTATGAAAATATATATACAAAATACACATAAAATAATGTAAATACATAAAAAATATATATACAAAATACACATAAAATAATGTAAATTCGTATCAAAATAAATAAACAAAATTTCCTCTAAAAGAATGTATATGTGTAGGAAAATATATATATACAAAATACAAATAAAAGAAAATTGTATAAAAATAATACAAAAATACACAAAAATAATTTAAATTTGTTTGAAAATAGATATGCAAAATACAAATGAAATTAGGCAAATTTTTATTGAAATACATATACAAAATACACATAAAATAATGTAAATTTGTATGAAAATATATAAACAAATACACATAAGATAACGTAAATTTCCATAAAATATATGTACAAAATATACATTAAATAATGTAAATATGTCTAAAAATATATATACAAAATACACAGAATAACGTAAAATCGTATCAAAATAAATAAACAGACAATCAATAAAATAATGTAAATTTGTATGAAAATATAGATGCAAAATACCCATATAATAACGCATATTTGTTTAAAAATATATATACAAAAATACTCATAAAGTAATTAAATTTGCATCAAAATAAATATACAAAAGGCACACACAATAAAAAAAATTTGTATTGAAATAGATATGCGAAATACACATAAATAATGTAAATTTGTATCAAAATATATATACGAATACACATAAAATAGAGTAAATTTCTATGAAAATATATATTCAAAATACATATAAAATTATGTAAATAAGTATAAAAATATATTTCAAATACACCTAAAATAATGAAAATTCGTATCAAAATAGATAAACAAAATTCCGATAAAAGAACGTATATTTGTAGGAAAATAAATATACAAATTTCACATAAAATTACGAAAATTTGAATAAAAATATATACTAAAATACACAAAATTAATTTCAATTTGTATGAAAATAGATATACATAATACACATATAATTAGTTAAATTTGTATTTAAATACATGTACAAAATACACATAAAATAATGTAAATTTGTATGAAATGAAAACAAATTCACATAAAATAACGTTCATTTGTATGAAATATATATACAAAATATACATAGAATAATGTAAAATTGTATCAAAATAAACACACAGAATATCAATAAAATAATGTAAATTTGTATGAAAATAAAGATGCAAAATACCCATAAAATAAAGCATTTTCTTATGAAAATACATATACAAAAATACACATAGAATAATTAAATTTGTATTAAAATTAATATACAAAATGCACGTACAATAAGGTAAATTTATATTGAAAAAATATGCAAAATGCACATAAAACAATGTATATTTGTTTCAAAATATATAAACGAATACACATAAAATAACATATATTTCTATAGAAATATATATACAAAATACACATGAAATGACGTAAATACGTATAAAAATATATATACACAATACACATTAAATAATGTAAATTCGCGTCAAAATAAATAAACAAAATATCAATAAAAAATGAGTATTTGTATGAAAATAGATATACAAAATACACATAAAATATTTTAAATTTATATAAAACTCTTTTTATAAAAATATATATACCAAAATAATAAAATATTTAAATTTGTATTACAATAAATATACAAAATGCACATACAATAAGGTAGATTTATATTGAAATAGATATGCTAAATACATATAAAACAATGTAAATTTGCTTCAAAATATATATACCAATACACATAAAATAATGTAGATTACTATAAAAATATATATACAAAATACACATTAAATGAAGTAAATACGTATAAGAAAATGTATACAAAGTACACATAAAATAATTAAATTTGTATTAAAATAAATATACAAAATACACATACAATAAGGTAAATCTATATTGAAATAGATATGCAAAATAAACATAAAATAATGTAAATTTGTATCAAAACATATACGAATACACACAATAAAATAACGTAAATTTTTATGAAAATGTATATAAAAAATACACATAAAATAATGTAAATACGTAGAAAAATATATATACAAAATACCCATAAAATTATGTAAATTCTTATGAAAATAAATAAACAAAATTCCACTAAAAGAATGTATATTTGTATGAAAATATAAATACAAAATACAAATAAAATAACTAAAATTTGTGTAAAAATATATAAAAAATACATAAAAATAATTTAAATTTCTTTGAAAATAGATATGCAAAATGCACATAAAATTAGGCAAATCTGTATTGAAATACATATACAAATTACACATAAAATATTGTAAATTTGTATAAAATATATAAACAAATACACATAAAATAGCGTAAATTTATATAAAATATATATACAAAATATACATTAAATAATGTAAATGTGTATAAATATATATATACAAAATACACATAGAATAATGTAAAAACGTATCAAAATAAATAAACAGAATATCAATAAAATAATGTAAATTTGTATGAAAATAAAGATGCAAAATACCCAAATAATAACGCATATTTTTACAAAAATACACATAAAATAATTAAATTTGTATTAAAATAAATATACAAAATACACATACAATATGTTAAATTTGTATTGAAATAGATATGCAAAATAAACTTAAATAATGTAAATTTGTATCAAAATATATATACGAATACCCATAAAATAGAGTAAATTTCTATGAAAATATATATTCAAAACACAAATAAAATGATATAAATAAGTATAAAAATATACATATCAAATACACCTAAAATAATGTAAATTCGTATAAAAAATAAATAAACAAAATTACGATAAAAGAACGTATATATGTAGAAAAATAAATATACAAAATATATTTGTATGAAAATATATACAAAAATACACAAAATTAATTTCAATTTGTATGAAAATAGATATACAAAATACTCATATAAATAAATAAATTTTTATTTAAATACATGTACAAAATATACATAAAATTAGGTAGATTTGTATTGAAATACATATACAAAATACACATAAAATAATATTTAAATTTTAATGAAAATATATAAAAATACACCTAAAATTACGTAAATTTGTATAAAATATATATAAAAAATACACATTAAATTATGTAAATATGTATAAAAAAATATATATACAAAACACAAATAGAATAATATAAAATAGTATCAAAATAAATACACAGAATCTTAATAAAATAATGTAAATTTGTATGTAAATTAAGATGCAAAATACCCATAAAGAAACGCATTTTTTTAAAAAATATATATACCAAAATACACATAAAATATTTGAATTTGTATTAAAATAAATATACAAAATGCACATACAATAAGGTAAATTTGTATTGAAATAGATATGCAAAATACATATAAAACAATGTAAATTTCTTTCAAAATATATATATACGAATACACACAAAATAACGTAGATTTCTATAAAAATTATATATACAAAATACACATAAAAAGAGGTAAATACGTATAAACAAATGTATGCAAAATACACATAAAATAATGTAAACTCGTATCAAAATAAATAAACAAAATACCAATAAAAGAATGTGTATTTGTATAAATATAAATATACAAAATATATATAAAATAACGTAAATTTGTATTAAACTATATACAAAAATACACAGAAGTAATTAAATTTGTATGAAAATATATATACAAAATAAAAATAAAATAAGCTAAATTTGAATTGAAATGTATATACAAAATACATAAAATAATGTAAATTTGTATCAAAATATTTAAACAAATACACATTTAATAACGTTAATTTGTTTAAAAATATATAGACAAAATACACATTAAATAATGTAAACACGTATAAAAAACATGTACAAAATACACATATAATCATGTAATTCGTATCAAAATAAATAAACAAAATAGCAATAAAATAATAATAATAATAATAAATGGTCTATTCATTTGTAGGAAGCCATTAAATAATGTAAACTCGCGTCAAAATAAATAAACAAAATATCAATAAAAGAATGTGTATTTATATGAAACTAGATATAGAAAATACACATAAAATAACCTAAATTTGTATAAAACTATATACAAAAAAACACAAAAATAATTTAAATTTGTATGAAAATAAATATACAAAATACACATAAAATTAGGTAAATTTGTATTGAAATACATATACAAAATACATTTAAAATAATGTAAATTTGAATGAAATTATATAAAGAAATACACTTAAATTAACGTAAATTTGTATAAAATATATATAAAAAATACACATTAAATAATGAAAATATGTATAAAAAAATATATACAAAACACAAATAGTATAATATAAAATCGTATCAAAATATATACACAGAATATTAATAAAATAATGTAAATTTGTATAAAAACTAAGATGCAAAATACCTATAAAATAACGCATTTTTTTAAAATTATATATACCAAAATACACATCAAATATTTGAATTTGTATTAAAATAAATATACAAAATGCACATACAATAAGGTAAATTTGTATTGAAATAGATATGCAAAATACATATAAAACAATGTAAATTTGTTTCAAAATATAAAAACGAATACACATATAATAACGTAGATTTCTATAAAAATATATATTCTAAATACACATAAAATTAAGTAAATACGAATAGAAAAAGTACACAAAATACACATAAAATAATGTAAATTCGTATAAATATAAATAAACAAAATACCAATAAAAGAATGTGTATTTGTATATATATAAATATACAAAATGTACATAAAATAACGTAAATTTGTATAAAACTATATACAAAAATACACAGAAGTAATTAAATTTGTATGAAAATAGATATAGAAAATACTCACAAAATAAGCTAAATTTGAATTGAAATATATATACAAAATACATAAAATAAAGTAAATTTGTTTCAAAATATTTTTAACAAATACACATATAATAACGTAAATTTGTATAAAATTATATAAACAAAATACACATTAAGTAATGTAAATACGTATAAAAAAATATGTACAAAATACACAAATAATCATGTCATTCGTATCAAAATAAATCAACAAAAAACTAATTAAATAATGTCAATTTGTATGAGAAAACATATACAAAATACATATAAAATAACGCAAATTTCTATAAAAATATATGTACAAAAATGCACATAAAATTAATTTGCATAAAAAATATATATACAAAACACACATTAGATAATGTAAATGAGTATAAAAATATGTATACAAAATACCTATGAAATAATCTAAATTCGTATCGAGTTAAATTAAGAAAATAACAATAAATTAATGTAATTTTGGATGAAAATATATATAGAAAACACACATAAAATAACCTAAATACAAATACAAATAAACATATTAAATAATTTAAAATTGAATGAAATAAATATACAAAATAAACATAAAATAAGGTAAATTTGTAATAAAATATATGTAAAAATAAACATAAAATAATATAAATTTGTATGAAAATATATTTACAAATACACATAAAATAACATGAATTTGTATAAAATTTGTTTCAAAATATATATGAATACACACAATAAAATAACTTAAATTTTTATGAAAATGTATATATAAAATACACATAAAATAATTTAAATACGTAGAAAAATATTTATACAAAATACACATAAAATAATGTAAACTCGTAACAAAATAAATACACAAAATTCCAATAAAAGAATGAATATTTGTAGGAAAATATATATACAAAAAACAAATAAAATAACTAAAATTTGTATAAAAATATATACAAAAATACACAAAATTAATTTAAATTTGTTTGAAAATAGATATGCAAAATACACATAAAGTTAGGCATATTTGTATTGAAATACATATACAAAACTCACATAAAATAATGTAAATTTGTATAAAAATATATATACAAATTCACATAAAATAACGTAAATTTGGATAAAATATACATAAACAAAATATACATTAAATATTTTAAATATGTATAAAAATATATGATATTATATATATTTTTATTGACATTTGCGTTATTTATGTGTATTTTGTATATGTTTTCTCATAGAAATTTACATTATTTTATTGGTATTTTGTCTATTTATTTTGATACGAATTACATGATTGTTTGTGTATTTTGTACATTTTTTTATACGTATTTACATTATTTCATGTGTATTTTGTTTATATATATTTTTACAAATTTACGTTATTATATGTGTATTTTTATAAGTATTTTGATAAAAATTTACATTATTTTATGTATTTTGTATATATATTTCAATTCAAATTTAGCTTATTTTATGTGTATTTTGTATATCTATTTTAATACAAATTTAATTACTTTTATGTATTTTTGTACATAGTTTTATATAAATTTACGTTATTTTATGTGTATTTTGTATATTTATATTTATACAAACACACATTCTTTTATTAGTATTTTGTTTATTTATTTTGATACGAGTTTACATTATTTTATGTGTATTTTGTATACATTTTTTTATACGTATTTACTTAATTATATGTGTATTTTGTATATATATTTTTATAGAAATCTACGTTATTTTAGGTGTATTCCTTTATATATTTTGAAACAAATTTACATTGTTTTATATGTATTTTGCGTATATTGAAAATAGAATACATTATTATTACAAATTATTTCTTTGTATTTTTGTATATATTTTAATACAAATTTCAGTTATGTTATTTGTATTTTGTAAATTTATTTTCATTCAAATATATATTATTTTATTGGTGTTTTGTTGATTTATATTGATACGAATTTACATTGTTTTATATGTACTTTGTATATATATTTTTATACGCTCTTACATTATTTAATATTTATTTTGAATATATATTTTTATACAAATTCATGGTATTTTATGTGTATTTGTATATATATTTTCATATAAATTTACATTATTTTATGTGTATTTTGTACATATATTTTATTACAAACCTACCTTATTTTATGTTTATTTTGTATGTGTATTTTGTATATTTATATTTATCCAAATACACATTCTTTTATTGGTATTTTGTATATTTATTTTAATTCGAATTTACATTATTTTATGTGTATTTTGTATACATTTTTTTATACGTATTTACTTAATTTTATGTGTATTTTGTATATATATTTTTATAGAAATCTACGTTTTTTTATTTGTATTCGTATATATATTTTGAAACAAATTTACATTGTTTTGTATGTATTTTTGCATATATCTTTCAATACAAATTTACCTTATTGTATGTGCATTTTGTATATTTATTTCAATACAAATTTAAATATTTTATGTGTATTTTGGTATATATATTTTTATAAGAAATGCGCTATTTTATGGGAATTTTGCATCTTTCTTTTCATACAAATTTACATTATTTTATTAATATTCGGTGTATTTATTTTGATACAGTTTTACATTATTCTATTTGTTTTTTTTTATACTTTTTTTTTATACATATTTACATTATTTAATGTGTATCTTGCATATATATTTTATACAAATTTATTATCTATTATCTATTTTCATACAAATACACATTCTTTTCATGATATTTTGTTTATTTATTTTGATACGAATTTACATTATTTGATATGTATTTTGTATATAAATTTTTATACGTATTTACATAATTTTAATGTATTTTGTATATATATTTAATAGATATTCAAAATACACATAAAATAACCTAAATTTGTATCAAACTATATACAAAAATACACAAAAATATTTTAAATTTGTATGAAAAGAAATATACAAAATACACATAAAATTAGGTAAATTTGTATGGCAATACATATACAAAATACACATAAAATAATGTAAATTTGAATGAAAATACATAAACAAATACACTTAAAATAACGTAAATTTGTATAAAAAATATACAAAACACAAATAGAATAATGTAAAATCGTATCAAAATAAATACACAGAATATTAATAAAATAATGTAAATTTGTATGAAAATAAAGAGGCAAAATACCCATAAAATAACGCATTTTTTTATTTATAAAATATATATACCAAAATACACATAAAAAAACTAGATTTGTATTAAAATAAATATATAAAAAACACATACAATAAGGTAAACTTGTATTGAACTAGATATGCAAAATACATATAAAGCAATGTAGATTTGTTTCAAAATATGTATACGAATACATATAAAATAACGTAGATTTCTATAAAAATATATATACAAAATACACATAAAATGAAGTAAATACGTATAAAAAAATGTATACAAAATACACATAAAATAATGTAAATTCGTATCAAAATAAATAAATAAAATACCGATAAAAGAATGTGTATTTCTAAAAATATAAATATAGAAAATACACATAAAATAACGTAAACTTATATAAAACTATATAAAAAAATACACAGAAGAAATTAAATTTGTATGAAAATATATACAAAATACACACAAAATAAGCTAAATTTGAATTAAAATATATATACAAAATACATGAAATAAAGTAGATTTGTATCAAAATATTTATACAAATACACATATAATAACGTACATTTGTATGAAAATATATAAACAAAATACACATTAAATAATGTAAATACGTATAAAAAAGTGAGTACAATATACACATATAATCATGTAATTCGTATCAAAATAAATAAACAAAATATCAATAAAATAATATAAATTTGTATGAGTATTTTTTCAATACAAATTTACCTTATTATATACGCATTCTGTATATTAATTTTAATACAAATTTAATTATTCGATTTGTATTTTTTTATCTGTATTTTTATAAATGTGTAGGAAAATATATATACAAAATACAAATAAAATAACAAAAATTTGTATAAAAATATATACAAAAATACACAAAAATAATTTAAATTTGTTTGAAAATAGATATGCAAAATACAAATGAAATTAGGCAAATTTTTATTGAAATACATATGCAAAATACACATAAAATAATGTAAATTTGTATGAAAATATATAAACAAATACACATCAGATAACGTAAATTTCCATAAAATATATGTACAAAATATACATTAAATAATGTAAATATGTCTAAAAATATATATACAAAATACACAGAATAACGTAAAATCGTATCAAAATAAATAAACAGACAATCAATAAAATAATGTAAATTTGTATGAGAATAAAGATGCAAAATACCCATATAATAACGCATATTTGTTTAAAAATATATATACAAAAATACACATAAAATAATTAAATTTGCATCAAAATAAATATACAAAAGGCACATACAATAAAGAAAATTTGTATTGAAATAGATATGCGAAATACACATAAATAATGTAAATTTGTATCAAAATATATATACGAATACACATAAAATAGAGTAAATTTCTATGAAAATATATATATCAAATACACCTAAAATAATGAAAATTCGTATCAAAATAAATAAACAAAATTCCGATAAAGAACGTATATTTGTAGGAAAATAAATATACAAAATTCACATAAAATTACGAAAATTTGAATAAAAATATATACTAAAATAAACAAAATTAATTTCAATTTGTATGAAAATAGATATACATAATACACATATAATTAGTTAAATTTGTATTTAAATACATGTACAAAGTACACATAATATAATGTAAATTTGTATGAAAATAAAGAAGCAAAATACCTATAAAATAACGCATTTTTTTATAAAAATATATATACCAAAATACACATAAAAAAATAATTTGTATTAAAATAAATATACAAAATACACATACAATAAGGTAAATCTGTATTGAAATAGATATGCAAAATACATATAAAACAATGTAAATTTGTTTCAAAATATATATACACATAAAATATTTGAATTTGTATTAAAATAAATATACAAAATGCACATACAATAAGGTAAATTTGTATTGAAATAGATATGCAAAATACATATAAAACCATGTAAGTTTTTTTCAAAATATATATACGAATACACATAAAATAACGTAGATTTCTATGAAAATAAATATACAAAATACACATAAAATTAAGTAAATACGTATAAAAAAAGGTATACAAAATACACATAAAATAATGTAAGCTCGTATCAAAATAAATAAACAAAATACTAATAAAAGAATGTGTATTGTATAAATATAAATATACAAAATACAAATAAAATAACGTAAATTTATATAAAACTATTTGCAAAAATACACAAAAGTAATTAAATTTGTGTGAAAATACATATACAAAATACATGTGTATTTTGTATATTTATTTTCATACAAATTGAAATTTTTTTTGTTTATTTTCTTATATATTTTCATACAAATTTTCGTTATTTTATGTGTATTTTGTATATTTATTTTTTCTACAAATATACGTTCTTTTATCTGAATTTTGTTTATTGAATTTGAAACGAATATACCTTATTTTGTATATCTATTTTCATACAAATTAAAATACTTCTGTGTATTTTTGTATATAGTTTTATATAAATATACGTTATTTTATGTGTATTTTGTATATTTATATTTATACAAATGCACATTCTTTTATTGGTATTTTGTATATTTATTTTGATACGAATTTACATTATTTTATGTGTATTTTGTATACATTTTTTATACGTATTTACTTAATTTTATGTGTATTTTGTATATATATTTTTATAGAAATCTACCTTATTTCATGTGTATTCGTATATAAATTTTGAAACAAATTTACATTGTTTATATGTATTTTGCATATCTATTTTTGTATATTCTGTATTTATTTTTGTTATACATAGAATAATGTAAAATCGTATCAAAATAAGTACACAGAATATCAATAAAATAATTAAAATTTGTATGAAAATAAAGATGCAAAATACCCATAAGATAAAGCATTTTTTTTTTTAAATACATATACAAAAATACACATAGAATAATGAAATTTGTATTAAAATTAATATACAAAATGCACATACAATAAGGTAAGTTTGTATTGAAAAAAAAAAAACGCAAAATACACATAAAACAGTGTAACTTTGTTTCAAAATATATATACGAATATACATAAAATAACGTTGATTTCTAAAGGAATATATATACAAAATACACATGAAATGATGTAAATACGTATAAAAATATATATACAAAATACACATTAAATACTGTAAATTCGCGTCAAAAAAAAAAAAAATATCATAAAAAGAATGTGTATTTGTATGAAAATAGATATACAAAATACACATAAAATAACCTAAATTTGTATCAAACTATATACAAAAATACACAAAAATATTTTAAATTTGTATGAAATTAAATACACAAAATACACATAAAATTAGGTAAATTTGTATTGAAATACATATACAAAATACACATAAAATAATGTAAATATGAATGAAAAGACATAAACAAATACACTTAAAATAACGTAAATTTGTATAAAAAAAATATATAATAAACACAAATAGAATAATGTAAAATCGTATCAAAATAAATACACAGAATATTAATAAAATAATGTAAATTTGTATGAAAATAAAGAAGCAGAATACCCATAAAATAACGCATTTTTTTTATTATATAAAAATATATATACCAAAATACACATATAGAAATTAAATTTGTATTAAAATAAATATATAAAAAACACATACAATAAGGTAAATTTGTATTGAAATAGATATGCAAAATACATATAAAACAATGTAAATTTGTTTCAAAATATATATACGAATACACATAAAATAACGTAGATTTCTATAAAAATATATATACAAAAAACACATAAAATGAAGTAAATACGTATAAGAAAATGAATACAAAATACACATAAAATAATATAAATATGTATCAAAATAAATAAACTAAATGCCAATAAATATAAATATAAATATACAAAATACACATAAAATAACGTAAAATTGTATAAAACTATACAAAAATAAATATATATACAAATACATATAAAAAAAAGTAAAATATTATAAAAATGTATACAAAATACACATAAAATAATGTAAATTCGTATCAAAATATATATACAAAATACCAATAAAAGAAGGTGGATTTGAATACATATAAATATACAAAATACATAAAATAACGTAAATTTATATAAAACTATATACAAAAATACACAGAAGTATTTTAATTTGTATGAAAATCGATATACAAAATAAGGTAAATTCGTTTCAAATTCAATAAACAAAATTCAGACAAAAGAACGTATATTTGCAGAAAAAATAAATATACAAAATACACATAAAATAACGAAAATTTGTATGAAAATATATAAAAAAATAAACAAAAATAATTTCAATTTGTATGAAAATAAATATACAAAATACATATGTATTTTGTATATCTATTTTCACACAAATTTAATTACTTTGTGTATTTTTGCATATAGTTTATATAAATTTACGTTATTTTATTTGTATTTATATTTATATTTATACAATACACATTCTTTTATTAGTATTTTGTTTATTTATTTTCATACGAGCTTACATTATTTTATGTGTATTTTGTATACCTTTTTTTATACGTATTTACTTCATTTTATGTGTATTTTGTATATTTATTTTCATAGAAATCTACGTTATTTTATGTGTATTCGTATATATATTTTGAAAAAAACTTACATTGTTTTATATGTATTTTGCATATCTATTTCAATACAAATTTACCTTATTGTATGTACATTTTGTATATTTATTTTAATACAAATTCAAATATTTTATGTGTTTTGATATATATATTAAAAAAAAATGCGTTATTTTATGTATATTTTCCATCTTAGTTTTCATACAAATTTCCATTATTTTATTAATATTCTGTGTATTTATTTTGATACAATTTTAAATTTTTCTATTTGTGTTTTGAATATATTTTTTATACATATTTACATTATTTAATGTGTATTTTTTATATATATTTTATACAAATTTACGTTATTTTAAGTGTATTTGCTTATATATTTTCATTCAAATTTACATTATTTTATGTGTATTTTGTAAATGTATTTCAATACAAATTTACCTAATTTTATGTGTATTTTGTATATTTATTTTCATACAAATTAAAATTATTTTTGTGTATTTTTGTATATAGTTTTATACAAATTTAGGTGATTTTATGTGTATATTGTATATCTATTTTCATACAAATACACATTCTTTTATTGATATTGTGTTTATTTATTTTGACGCGAATTTACATTATTTAATGTGTATTTTATATATATATTTTTATACGTGTTTATGCTATGTGTATTTTTGTATATGTATTTTTATAAAAATATGCTTTATTTTATGGGTATTTTGCATTTTTATTTTCATACAAATTTACATTATTTTATTTATATTCTGTTTTTTTTTTTTTTTACATAATTTTACATTATTCTATGTGTATTTTTTATATCTATTTTTATACGTATTTATTTAATTTTATGTGTATTTTGTATATATATTTTTATAGAAATCTACGTTATTTTATGTGTATTCGTATATATATTTTGAAACAAATTTACATTGTTTTATATGTATTTTTGCATATCTCTTTCAATACAAGTTTACTTTATTGTATGTGCATTTTGTATATTTATTTCAATACAAATTTAAATATTTTATGTGTATTTTGGTATATATATTTTTATAAGAAATGCGCTGTTTGATGGGAATTTTGCATCTTTATTTTCATACAAATTTACATTATTTTATTAATATTCGGTGTATTTATTTTGATACGATTTTACATTATTCTATTTGTTTTTTGTATATACTTTTTTTTTATACATATTTCCATTATTTAATGTGTATCTTGCATATATATTTTATACAAATTTATTATCTATTATCTATTTTCATACAAATAACCATTCTTTTCATGATATTTTGTTTATTTATTTTGACACGAATTTACATTATTTGATATGTATTTTGTATATATATTTTATACGTATTTATATAATTTCATATGTATTTTGTATATATATTTCTATAGAAATCTACTTTATTTTATGTGTATTCGTATATATATTTTGAAACAAATTTACATTGCTTTATATGTATTTTTGAATATCTCTTTCAATACAAATTTAATTTACTGTATATGCATTTTGTATATTTATTTCATTACAAATTTAAATATTTTATGTGTATTTTGGTAAATATATTTTTATAAAAAATGCGCTATTTTTTGGGAATTTTGCATCTTTATTTTCATACAAATTTACATTATTTTATTGATATTCTGTGTATTTATTTTGATACGATTTTACATTATTCTATTTGTTTTTTGTATATATATTTTTTATACACATTTACATTATTTAATGTGTATCTTGCTTGTATATTTTATACAAATTTACGTTATTTTAAGTGTATTTCTTTATATATTTTCATTCAAATTTACATTATTTGATGTGTGTTTTGTATATGTATTTCAATACAAATTTACCTAATTTTATGTGAATTTTGTATATTTCTTTTCAAACGAATTTAAATTATTTTTGTGTATTTTTGTATATAGCTTTATACAAATTTAAGTTATTTTATGTACGCATTTACATTATTTAGTGTGTGTTTTGTATATATATTTTTATGCTAATTTACTTTATTTTATTTGCATTTTTGTACATATATTTTTATAGAAATTTGCGTTATTTGTTTATGTTTTCTCATACAAATTTACATTATTTTATTGCTATTTTGTTTATTTATTTTGATACGAGTTACATGATTATATATGTATTTTGTACATATTTTTTATACGTATTTACATTACTTAATGTGTATTTTGTTTATATATTTTTAAACAAATCTACGTTATTATATGTATTTGTATAAATATTTTGATACAGATTTACATTATTTTATGTATTTTGTATGTATATTTCAATTCAAATTTAGCTTTTTTTAGCTGTATTTTGTATATATATTTTCATACAAATTTAATTACTTCTGTGTATTTTTGTATATAGTTTTATACAAATTTACGATATTTTATGTGTATTTTGTATATTTATATTTATACAAATACATATTCTTTTACTGGTATTTTATTTATTTATTTTTATACGATTTTTATGTGTATTTTGTATTCATTTTTTATACGTATTTACTTCATTTTATGTGTATTTTGTATATATTTTTATAGAAATCTACGTTATTTTATGTGTATTCGTATATATATTTTAAAACAAATTTACATTGTTTTATATGTATTTTTCATATCTATTTCAATACAAATTTATCTTATAGTATGTGCATTTTTTATATTTATTTTAATACAAATTTCAATATTTTATGTGTATTTTGGTACATATATTTAAAAAAAAAAATGCGTTATTTTATGGCTATTTTGCATCTTTATTTTTATACAAATTTACATTATTTTATTAATATTCTGTGTATTTATTTTTGATACGATTTTACATTATTCTATTTGTGTTTTGTATATATTTTTTTATACATATATACATTATTTAATGTGTATTTTGTATATATATTTGATACAAATTTACGTTATTTTAAGTGTATATGTTTATATATTTTCGTTCAAATTTCCATTATTTTATGTGTATTTTGTATATGTATTTCAATACAAATTTACCTAATTTTATGTGTATTTTGTATATATATTTTTATACAAATCTACGTTATTTTATGTGTATTCGTATATATATTTTGAAGCAAATTTACATTGTTTTATATGTATTTTCCATATCTATTTCAATACAGATTTACCTTATTGTATGTGTATTTTGTATATTTATTTTAATACAAATTAATTTTTTTATGTGTATTTTTGTATATATATTTTTATAAAAAAAAGCGTTATTTTATGGGTATTTTGCTTCTTTATTTTCATACAAATTTACATTATTTTATTAATATTCTGTGTATTTATTTTGATACGATTTTACATTATTCTATTTGTGTTTTGTATATATTTTTTTATACAAATTTGCGATATTTTAAGTGTATTTGTTTATGAATTTTCATTCAAATTTACATTATTTTATGTGTATTTTGTATATGTATTTCAATACAAATTTACCTAATTTTATGTGTATTTTATATATTTATTTTCATGCAAATTTAAATTATTTTTGTGTATTTTTGTATATAGTTTTATACAAATTTATGTTATCTTATGTGTATTTTGTATATTTATTTTCATACAAATACACATTCTTTTATTGATATTTTGTTTATTTATTTTGACGCGAATTTACATTATTTAATGTGTATTTTGTATATTTATATATTTATACGTATTTACATCCTTTCATGTGTATTTTGTATATTTATAAAAAATGCGTTATTTTATGGGTATTTTGCATCTTTATTTTCATACAAATTTACATTATTTTATTTACATTCTGTGTATTTATTATGATACGATTTTACATTATTCTATTTGTGTTTTGTATATATATTTTTTATACATATTTACATTATTTATTGAGTATTTTGTATATATATTTCATACAAATTTACGTTAATTTAAGTGTATTTGTTTATATATTTTCATTCAAATTTACATTATTTTATGTGTATTTTGTATATGTATTTCTATACAAATTTACCTAATTTTATGTGTATTTTGTATATTTATTTTCATACAAATTTAATTTATTTTTGTGTATTTTTATATTTAGTTTCATAGAAATTTACGTTATTTTATGTGTATTTTGTATATGTGTTTTCATACAAATACACATTCTTTTATTGATATTTTCCTTATTTATTTTTACACGAATTTACATTATCTAATGTGTATTTTGTGTATATATATATATATATATATATATATATATATATATATATATATATATATATATATATATATATATATATATATATATATATATATATATATATATATATATACGTATTTACATCATTTCATGTGTATTTTGTAAATATATTTCTATAGAAATCTACGTTATTTTATGTGTATTCGTATATATATTTTGAAACAAATCTACATTATTTTATGTGTATTTTGTATATATATTTCATTACAAATTTGCCTTATTTTATGTTTATTTTTATATCTATTTTCATTCAAACTCAAATCATTTTATGTGTATATATTTATTTGTATTTACGTTATTTTATGTGTATTTTCTATATATATTTTCATTCAAAATTACATTATTTTATCGGTATTTTGTTCATTTATTTCGATACGAATTTAGATTATTTCATGTGTATTTTCTATACATATATATATATATATATATATATATATATATATATATATATATATATATATATATATATATATATATATATATGTATATATATATATATATATATATATATATATATATATATATATATATATATATATATATATATATATATATATATATATATATATATATATATATATATATTTATATATATATTTACATTTGTATATATATATTTTTTTACGTATTTACATTATTTTATGTGTATTTTGTTTATATATTTTCATAAAAATTTACGATATTTTATTGTGTGTATTCGTATCTATTTTGATATAAATTTACATTATTTTATGTGTATTTTGCATATCTATTTCAATACAAATTTACCTTATAGTATGTGTATTTTGTATATTTATTTTAATACAAATTTAATTATTTTATGTGTATTTTCGTATATATTTTTTTAAAATATGAGTTGTTTTATGTGTATTTTGTATATCTATTTTCATATAAATTTAATTACTTTTGTGTATTTTTGTATATACTTTTATATCAATTTACGTTATATTATGTGTGTTTTGTATATTTATATTTATACAAATACACATTCTTTTATTTGTATTTTGTTTTTTTATTTCGATACGAGTTCACATTATTTTTTGTGTATTTGTATATATATTTTGAAACAAATTTACATTGTTTTATATGTATTTTTGAATATCTTTTTCAATACAAATTTACCTTACTGTATATGCATTTTGTATATTTATTTCAATATAAATTTAAATATTTTATTTGTATTTTGGTATATATTTTTTTTTATAAAAAAATGCGATATTTTTTAAGAGTTTTGCATCTTTATTTTCATACAAATTTAAATTATTTTATTGATATTCTTTGAATTTATTTTGATACGATTATACATTATTCTATTTGTTTTTTGTATATATCTTTTTATACACATTTACATTATTTAATGTGTATCTTGCAAATATATTTTATACAAATTTACGTTATTTAAAGTGTGTTTGTTTATATATTTTCATTCAAATTTACATTATTTGATGTGTATTTTGTATATGTATTTTAATACAAATTTACCTAATTTTACGTGTATTTTGTATATTTCTTTTCATACAAATTTAAATTATTTTTGTGTATTTTTGTATACAATAAGGTAAATTTATATTGAAATAGATATGCATAATACATATAAAACAATGTAAAATTTGTTTCAAAATATATATACGAATACGAAAAAGAAGTAAATACGTATAAAAAAATATATACAAAATACACATAAAATAATGTAAATTCGTATCAAAATAAATAAACAAAATACCAATAAAAAAATGTGTATTTGTATAAAAATAAATATACAAAATACACATAAAATATCGTAAATTTATATAAAACTATATACAAAAATACACAAAAGTAGTTAAATTTGTATGAAAATAGATATACAAAATACACATAAAATAAACTAAATTTGTGTATTTTTGTATATACTTTTATATCAATTTACGTTGTTTTAAATGTATTTTGTATATTTATATATATACAAATACACATTCTTTTATTAGTATTTTGTTTATTTATTTCGATACGAGTTTACATTATTTTATGTGTAATTTGTTCATATTTTTTTATACGTATTTACTTCATTTTATTTGCATTTTGTATATATATATCTTTATAGAAATATGCGTTATTTTATGTGTATGCGTATATATATTTTGAAACAAATTTACATTGTTTTATATGTATTTTGCATATCTATTTCAATACAAATTTACCTTATTGTGTGTGCATTTCGTATATTTATTTTAATACAAATTCAAATATTTTATGTGTGTTTTGGTATATATATTTTTATAAAAAATGCGCTATTTTTGGGGTATTTTGCATCTTAATTTTCATACAAATTTACATTATTTTATTAATATTCTTTTTATTTATTTTGATACGATTTTACATTATTCTATTTGTGTTTTGTATATATTTTTGTATACATATTTACATTATATAATGTGATTATATATATATATATATATATATATATATATATATATATATATATATATATATATATATATATATATATATATATATATATATATATATATATATATATATATATATATAGATATATATATATATATATATATATATATTTATATATATATATATATATATATATATATTTAAGTTAATTTAAGTGTATTTGTATATATATTTTAATTCAAATTTACACTATTTGATGTGTATTTTGTAAATGTATTTCAATACATTGTTTATATATTTTCATACAGATTTACATTATTTTATGAGTGTTTTGTATATGTATTTCAATCCAAATTTGCCTAATTTTATGTGTATTTTGCCTATCTATTTTCAAACAAATTAAAATTATTTTTGCGTATTTTTGTATAAATTTTTATACAAATTTTAGTTATTTTATTTGTATTTTGTATATATATTTTCCTACATATATACATTCTATTATTGCAATTTTGTTTATTTATTTTGATACGAATTTCCATTACTTTATGTGTATTTTGTATATATATGTTTCTACGTACTTACATTATTTTATGTGTATTTTGGATATATATTTTCATAAAAATTTACGTTATTTTATTGTGTGCTCTAGTATATATTTTGATAAAATTTTATACAAATTCATGTTATTTTATATGTATTTGAATACATATTTTCACACAAATTTAAATTATTTTATGTGTATTTTTACATATATTTCATTACAAATTTACCTTATTTTATGTTTGTTTCATATATTCATTTCATGCAATTTTAGATTATTTTATGTCTATATTTGTATTTGTATTTAGGTTATTTTATTTGTATTTTCTATATACATTTTCATCCAAAACTACATTATTTTATTGATATTTTGTTAATTTAATTCGATACGAATTTAGATTATTTCAAAGGTATTTTTTATACATTTTTTTTATACGCATTTACATTATTTAATGTGTGTTTTGTATATATATTTTGATGCAAATTTACTTTATTTGATGTGCATTTTTGTACATATATTTTTTAAGAAATGAGCGTTATTTTATATGTATTTTGTATATGTTTTCTCCTACAAATTTACATTATATTATTGGTATTTTGTTTATTTATTTTGATACGAATTACATGATTATATGTGTTTTTTGTATATATTTTTTATACGTATTTACATTATTTAATGCGTATTTTGTTTATGTGTTTTTATACAAATTTACGTTATTATATGTGTATTTGTATAAATATTTTGATACAAATTTACATTATTTGATGTATTTTGTATATATATATATATATATATATATATATATATATATATATATATATATATATATATATATATATATATATATATATATATATATATATATATATATATATATATATATATATATATATATATATATATATATATATATATATATATATATATATATATATATATATATATATATATATATATATATATAGATATATATATATATATATATATATATATATATATATATATATATATATATATATATATATATATATATATATATATATTTTATTACAAATTTACCTTATTTTATGATTATTTTGTATATTTATTTCATTCAGTTTTAAATTATTTTATGTGTATATTTGTATTTGTATTTACGTAATTTTATGTGTATTTTCTATATTTATTTTCATCCAAAATTACATTATTTTATTGGTATTTTCTTTATTTAACTCGATACGAATTTAGATTTTTTCATAGGTATTTTGTATACATATGTTTACTCTCATTTACATTATGTAATGTGTGTTTTGTATATATTTTTTAATGCAAATTTATTTTTTGTGCATTTTTGTACATATATTTTTATAGAAATTTATTTATTTTAAGTGTATTTTGTATGTTTTCTCATAAAAATTTACATTATTTTATTGGTATTTTGTTTATTTATTTTGATACGAATTACATGATTATATGTGTATTTTGTATATATTTTTTTATACGTAATTACATTATTTAATGTGTATTTTGTTTATATAATTTTATATAAAATTTACGTAATTATATGTGTATTTGTAAAAATATTTTGATACAAATTTACTTTATTTTATGTATTTTGTACATATATTTCAATTCAAATTAAGCTTATTTTGTGTGTATTTTGTATATTTATTTTCATACAAATTTAATTACTTTTGTGTATCTTTGTATTTATTTTTATACAAATTTTAGTTATTTTATTTGTATTTTGTATATATATATTTTCCTACAAATATACAATCTTTTATTATAATTTTGTTTATTTATTTTGTATATATATTATATATATATATTTTGTATATATATATATATATATATATATATATATAGATATATATATATATATATATATATATATATATATATATATATATATATATATATATATATATATATATATATATATATATATATATATATATATATATATATATATATATATATATATATATATATATATATTATATATTTATATATATTTATATATTATTATATAGTTATATATATATATATATATATATATATATATTTTTACATATATACCTTATTTTATGATTATTTTGTATATTTATTTCATTCAATTTTAAAATATTTTATGTGTATATTTGTATTTGTATTTACGTAATTTTATGTGTATTTTCTATATATATTTTCATCCAAAATTACATTATTTTATTGGTATTTTCTTTATTTAACTCGATACGAATTTAGATTTTTTCATAGGTATTTTGTATACATATGTTTATACTCATTTACATTATGTAATGTGTGTTTTGTATATATTTTTTTAATGCAAATTTATTTCATGTGAATTTTTGTACATATAATTTTATAGAAATTTATTTATTTTATGTGTATTTTGTATGTTTTTTCATAAAAATTTACATTATTTTATTGGTATTTTGTTTCTTTATTTTGATACGAATTACATGATTATATGTGTATTTTGTATATATTTTTTATACGTAATTACATTATTTAATGTGTATTTTGTTTATATAATTTTATATAAAATTTACGTAATTATATGTGTATTGGTAAAAATATTTTGATACAAATTTACTTTATTTTATGTATTTTGTACATATATTTCAATTCAAATTAAGCTTATTTTGTGTGTATTTGGTATATTTATTTTCATACAAGTTTAATTACTTTTGTGTATCTTTGTATATTGTTTTATATAAATTTACCTTATTTTATGTGCATTTTGTATATTTATATTTATACAAATACACATAAAATAAAGTAAATTTGCATAAAAATAAATATACAAAACACACATTAAATAATGTAAATGCGTATAAAAATATGTATACCCCGTAGAAATAATTTAAATTCGTATCGAATTAAACTAACAAAATACCAATAAAATAATGTAGTTTTTGATGAAAATATATATAGAAAATACACAAAATAACCTAAATACAAATATATATATACACATAAAATAATTTAATATTGAAGGAAATAAATATTCAAAATAAACATAAAATAAGGTAAATTTGTAATGAAATATATGTTAAAATGCACATAAAATAATGTAGATTTGTATGAAAATATATATACATATACACATAAAATAACATGAATTTGTATATAATTTGTATCAATTATATACGAATACACACAATAAAATAAAGTAAATTTTTATGAAAATATATATCCAAAATACACATAAAATAATGTAAATACGTAGAAAAATATATATACAAAATACACATAAAATAAAGTAAACTCGTATCAGAATGAATAGATAAAATTTCAATAAAAGAACGTATATTTGTAAGAAAATATATATAGAAAATACAAATAAAATAACTAAAATTTGTATAAAAATATATACAAAAACACACAAAAACTATTTAAATTTGTTTGAAATAGATATGGGAAATACACATAAAATTAGGCAAATTTGTATTGAAATACATATACAAAATACACATAAAATAATGTAAGTTTGAATGAAAATATATAAACAAATACACTTAAAATAACGTAAAATTATATGAAATATACATACAAAATACACATTAAATAATGTAAATATGTATAAAAATATATATACAAAACAGAAATAGAATAATGTAAAATCGTATCAAAATAAATACACAGAATATTAATAAAATAATATAAATTTGCATGAAAATAAAGATGCAAAATACCCATAAAATAACGCATTTTTTATAAAAATATATATTCCAAAACACACATAAAATATCTGAATTTGTATTAAAATTTATATACGAAATGCACACACAATAAGGTAAATTTGTATTGAAATAGATATGCAAAATACATATAAAACAATGTAAATTTGTTTCAAAATATACGAAAACACATAAAATAACGCAGATTTCTATAAAGATATATATACAAAATACACATAAAATGAAGTAAATACGTATAAAAAAATGTGTACAAAATACACATAAAATAATGTAAACTCGTATCTAAATAAATAAACAAAATACTAATAAAAGAATGTGTATTTGTATAAATATAAATATACGAAATACACATAAAATAACGTAAATTGATATAAAAGTATATACAAAAATACACAAAAGTAATTAAATTTGTATGAAAATAGATATACAAAATACACATAAAATAACTCATATTTAAAAAAATATATACAAAAATACACATAAAATAATTAAATTTGTATTAAAATAAATATACAAAATACACATACTATAAGGTAAATTTGTATTGAAATAGAAATGCAAAATACACATAAAATAATGCAAATTTGTATCAAAATAGATACAAATACACACAATAAAATAACGTAAATTTTTATGAAAATATATATACAAAATACACATAAAATAATGTAAACACGTAGAAAAATTCATATACAAATTATATATAAAATAATGTAAATTCGTATCAAAATAAATAAAGAAAATTCCAATAAAAGAATGTATATTTGTAGGAATATATAAATAAATAAATAAATATATATATATATATATATATATATCTATATATATATATATATATATATATATATATATATATATATATATATATATGTATATATATATATATATATATATATATATATATATATATATATATATATATATATATATATATATATATATATATATATATATATATAGATAGATAGACAGATAGATAGATAGATAGATAAATAGATAGATAGATAGATAGATAGATAGATAGATATACAAAATGCACATACAATAAGGTAAATTTGTATTGAAAGAATATGCAAAATACACATAAAACAATGTATATTTGTTTCAAAATATATATACGAATACACATAAAATAACGTAGATTTCTATAGAAATATATATACAAAAAATAGATGAAATGACGTAAATACGTATAAAAATATATATACACAATAAACATTAAATAATGTAAATTTGTGTCAAAATAAATAAACAAAATATCAATAAAAGAATGTGTATTTGTATGAAAATAGATATACAAAATACACTTTAAATATTGTAAATTTGTATAAAACTCTATACAAAAATACTCAAAAAATAATTTAAATTTGTATGAAAATTAATATACAAAATACACATAAAATTAGGTAAATTTGTATTGAAATAATGTAATTTTGAATGAAAATATATATAGAAAATACACATAAAATAACGTAAATACAAATAAATATGTACACATATAACGATTTGAATTTCTATGAAAATAGATATAAAAATAAACATAAAATAAGGCAAATTTGTAATAAAATATATATACAAAATACACATAAAATAATGTAGATTTGTTTCAAAATATATATACGAATACACATAAAATAACGTAGATTTCTATAGAAATATATATACAAAATACACATGAAATGATGTAAATACGTTTGAAAATATATATACAAAATACACATTAAATAATGTAAATTCGTGTCAAAATAAATAAGGAAAATATCAATAAAAGAATGTGTATTTGTATGAAAATACATCTACAAAATACACATAAAATAACGTAAATTTGTATAAAACTATATATAAAAATACACAAAAATAAATTAAATTTGTATGTAAATAAATATACAAAATACACATAAAATTAGGTAAATTTGTATAGAAATACATATACAAAATACACATAAAATAATGTAAATTTGAGTGAAAATATATAAACAAATACACTTGTATTAATGTAAATTTGTATAAAATATATACACGAAATACTCATTAAATAATGTAAATATGTATAAAAAATATATATACAAAACACAAATAGAATAATGTAAAATCGTATCATAATAAATACACAGAATGTAAATAAAATAATGTAAATTTGTATGAAAATAAAGATGCAAAATACCCATAAAATAACGCATTTTTTATAAATATACAAAATACACATGAATGGATGTAAATACGTATAAATATGTATATACAAAATACACATTAAATAATGTAAATTCGCGTCAAAATAAATAAACAAAATATCAATAAAAGAATGTGTATTTGTATGAAAATAAATATACAAAATACACATAAGTTAACATGAATTTGTATAAAACTATATACAAAAATACACAAAAATAATTTAAATTTGTATGAAAATAAATATACAAAATACACATAAAATTAGGTAAATTTGTATTTAAATACATATACAAAATACACATAAAATAATGTAAATTTGAATGAAAATACATAAACAAATACACTTAAAATAACGTAAATTTGTATAAAAAAATATATACAAAACACAAATAGAATAATGCAAAACCGTATCAAAATAAATACACAGAATATTAATAAAATAATGTAAATTTGTATGAAAACAAAGAAGCAAAATTCCCATAAGATAACTTATTTAAAAAAAAAAATATATATATACAAAAATACACATAAAAAAATTAATTTGTATTAAAATAAATATACAAAGTACACATACAATAAGGTAAATCTGTATTGAAATAGATATGCAAAATACATATAAAACAATGTAAATTTGTTTCAAAATATATATACGAATACACATAAAATAACGTAGATTTGTATAAAAATATATATACAAAATACACATAAAATGAAGTAAATACGTATAAAAAAATATATACAAAATACACATAAAATAATGTAAATTCGTATCAAAATAAATAAACAAAATACCAATCAAAGAATGTGTTTTTGTATAAATATAAATATACAAAATACACATAAAATAACGTAAATTTGTATAAAACTATATACAAAAATACACAGAAGTAATTAAATTCGTATGAAAATAGATGTACAAAATACAGATAAAATAAGCTAAATTTGAATTGAAATATATATACAAAATGAAATAAAGTAAATTTGTATCAAAATATTTATACAAATACACATATAATAAGGTAAATTTGTATGAAAATATATAAACAAAATACACATTAAATAATGTAAATACGAGTAAAAAAATATGTACAAAATACACATATAATCATGTAATTCGTATCAAAATAAATAAACAAAATACCAATAAAATAATATAATTTGTATGAGTAAACATGTATGTTGTATATTTTTTCAATACAAATTTACCTTATTATATTCGCATTTTGTATATTAATTTTAATACAAATTTAATTATTCGATGTGTATTTTTGTATCAGTATTTTTATAAACATATATATATATATATATATATATATATATATATATATATATATATATATATATATATATATATATATATATATATATATATATATATATATATATATATATATATATATATATATATATATATATATATATATATATATATATATATATTTAAAAATTTACGTTATTATATGTGTATTTGTTAAAAATATTTTGAAACGCATTTTGTTTATGTTATGTATTTTGTATATATATTTTAATTCAATGTTAGCTTAGTTTGTGTGTATTTTGTATATATTTTCATACAAATTTAATTACTTGTGTGTTTTTGTATATAGTTTTATACAAATTTACGTTATTTTATGTGCATTTTGTATATTTATATTTATACAAATCACATTCTTATTGGTATTTTGTTTATTTATATTTATACAATTTACATTATTTTATGTGTATTTTGTATACATTTTGATTCATTTAATTTTATTTATATTTTGTATATATATATTTATAGAAATCTACGTTATTTTATGTGTATTCGTATATATATTTTGAAACAAATTTACATTGTTTTATATGTATTTTGCATATCTATTTCAATACAAATTTACCTTATTGTATGTGCATTTTGTATATTTATTTTCAAATATTTTATGTGTATTTTGGTATATATAATTTTATAAAAAATGAGTTATTTTATAGGTATTTTGCATCTTAGTTTTCATACAAATGTACATTATTTTATTAATATTCTGTGTATATATTTTGATACGATTTTATATTATAATATTTGTGTTTTGTTTATATTTTTTTATTTTCATTATTTAATGTGTATTTTTATATATATTTTATACAAATTAACGTTATTTTAAGTGTATTTGTTTATATAATTTCATTCAAATTTACATTATTTTAAGTGTATTTTGTATATGTATTTAAAAAAAATTTACCTAATTTTATGTGTATTTTGTATATTTATTTTCATACAAATTTAAATTGTTTTTGTGTTTTTTTGTATATACATAGAGTTCTTTGAAAATATATATTCAAAATACATATAAAATTATGTAATAAGTATAAAAATATATATATCAAATACACCTAAAAAAATGAAAATTCGTATCAAAATAAATAAACAAAATTCCGATAAAAGAACGTATATTTGTAGGAAAATAAATATACAAAATACACATAAAATTACGAAAATTTGAATAAAAATATATACTAAAAAACACAAAATTAATTTCATACAAATTTACATTATTTTATTGATATTCTGCTCATTCATTTTGATACGAATTGACATTATTCTGTGTGTATTTTGTATATATTTTTCATAGAAATTTACGTTATTTTATGTGTATTTGTTTATATATTTTGACACAAATTTACAATATTTTATGGCCATTTTGTATATACATTTCAAAAGAAATTTACCTAGTTTTATGTGTATTTTGTTTTATATATATTTTTTTATACGTATTTACTTAGTTTTATGTTTATTTTGAATATATATTTTTATAGAAATCTACGTTATTTTATTTGTATTCGTATATATATTTTGAAACAAATTTACATTGTTTTATATGTATTTTTGCATATCTCTTTCAATACAAATTTACCTTATTGTATGTGCATTTTGAATATTTATTTCAATACAAATTTAAATATTTTATGTGTATTTTGTTATATATATTTTTATAAGAAATGCGCTATTTTATGTGAATTTTGCATCTTTATTTTCATACAAATTTACATTATTTTATTAATATTCGGTGTATTTATTTTGATACGATTTTACATTATTCTATTTGTTTTTTGTATATACTTTTTTATACATATTTACATTATTTAATGTGTATCTTGCACATATATTTTATACAAATTTATTATCTATTATCTATTTTCATACAAATACACATTCTTTTCATGATATTTTGTTTATTTATTTTGATACGAATTTACATTATTAAATATGTATTTTGTATATATATTTTTATACGTATTTACATAATTTTTATATGTATTTTGTATATATATTTCTATAGAAATCTGCTTTATTTTATGTGTATTCGTATTTATATTTTGAAACAAATTTACATTGTTTTATATGTATTTTTGAATATCTCTTTCAATACAAATTTACCTTACTGTATATGCATTTTGTATATTTATTTCAAAAGAAATTTAAATATTTTATGTGTATTTTGGTATATATATTTTTTATAAAAAATGCGATATTTTTGGGGAATTTTGCATCTTTATTTTCATACAAATTTACATTATTTTATTGATATTCTGTGTATTTATTTTGATACGATTTTACATTATTCTCTTTCTTTTTTGTATATATTTTTTTTATACACATTTACATTATTTAATGTGTATCTTGCATATATATTTTATACAAATTTACGTTATTTTAAGTGTGTTTGTTTAAATATTTTCATTCAAATTTACATTATTTGATGTGTATTTTGTATATTTCTTTTCATACAAATTTAAATTATTTTTGTGTATTTTTGTATATAGTTTTATACAAATTTAGGTTATTTTATGTACTCATTTACATTATTTAATGTGTGTTTTGTATATATATTTTTAATAATAATAAAAAAATATGTACAAAATACACATATAATAATGTAATTCGTATCAAAATAAATAAACAAAATACCAATAAATTAATGTAAATTTCTATGAGAAAACATCTAAAAAATACACATAAAATAACGCAAATTTCTATAAAAATATATGTACAAAAATGCACATAAAAAAAAGCAAATTTGCATAAAAATATATATACAAAAAACACATTAAATAATGTAAATGCTTATAAAAATATGTATACAAAATACCTATGAAATAATCTAAATTCGTATCGAATTAAATTAACAAAATACCAATCAAATAATGTAATTTTGGATGAAATTGTATATAGAAAATACACATAAAATAATAATGTAAATTTGTATGAAAATAAACATACAAAATACATATAAAATTAGGTAAATTCGTATTGAAATTCATAAACAAAAAACACATAAAATAATGAAAATTTGAACAAAAAAAAAATACACTTTGAATAACGTAAATTTGTATAAAATATATATACAAAATACACATTATATAATGCAAATATGTATGAAAAAAATATATACAAAACACAAGTAGAATAGTGTAAAATCGTATCAAAATAAATACACATAATATTAATAAAATAATGTAAATTTGTATGAAAATAAAGATGCAAAATACCCATAAAATAACGCATTTTTTATAAAATATATATAAACCAAAATACACATAAAAGATTTAAATTTGTTTTAAAATAAATATACAAAATGCACATTCATTAAGGTAAATTTGTAATGAAATAGATATGCAAAATATATATAAAACAATGTAATTTTTTTTCAAAATATATATACGAATACACAAAATAACGTAGATTTCTATAATAAGATATATACAAAATACACATAAAATGAAGTAAATAAGTATAAAAAAATGTTTACAAAATACACATAAATTTGTATGAAAATATATATACAAATACACATAAAATAATATGAATTTGTATAAAATTTGTTTCAAAATATATACGAATACACACAATAAAATAACGTAAATTTTATTGAAAACGTATATACAAAATACACAAAAAATAATTTAAATACGTAGAAAAATATATATACAAAATACACATAAAATAATGTAAATTCGTATCAAAATAAATAAACAAAATTCCAATTAAAGAATGTATATTTGTAGGAAAATATATATACAAAAAACACATAAAATAATGTAAATACGTAGAAAAATATATATACAAAATACACATAAAATAATGTAAATTCGTATCAAAATAAATAAACAAAATTCCGCTAAAAGAATGTATATTTGTAGGAAAATATATATACAAAATACAATTAAAATAACAAAAATTTGTATAAAAATATATACAAAAATTCACAAAAAAAATTTAAATTTGTTTGAAAATAGATATGCAAAATACGCATAAAATTAGGCAAATTTGTATTGAAATACATATACAAAATTCACATAAAATAATGTGGTAAATTTGTATTGAGATAGATATGTAAAACACACATAAAACAAGGTAAATTTATTCAAAAATATATATACGAATAAACATAAAAAAAACGTAAATTTCTATAAAAAATACATATAAATAATACATACAAAAATACACAAAAATAATTTAAATTTGTATGAAAATAAACATACGAAATACATATAAAATTAGGCAAATTCGTATTGAAATTCATAAACAAAATACACATAAAATAATGAAAATTTGAATAAAAAAATATAAAAAAATACACTTTGAATAACGTAAATTTGTATAAAATATATATACAAAATACACATTATATAATGCAAATATGTATGAAAAAAATATATACAAAACACAAGTAGAATAGTGTAAAATCGTATCAAAATAAATACACATAATATTAATAAAATAATGTAAATTTGTATGAAAATAAAGATGCAAAATACCCATAAAATAACGCATTTTTTATAAAATATATATATACCAAAATACACATAAAAGATTTAAATTTGTATTAAAATAAATATACAAAATGCACATTCATTAAGGTAAATTTGTAATGAAATAGATATGCAAAATACATATAAAACAATGTAATTTTTTTTCAAAATATATATACGAATACACAAAATAACGTAGATTTCTATAAAAATATATATACAAAATACACATAAAATGATGTAAATAAGTATAAAAAAATGTATACAAAATACACATAAATTTGTATGAAAATATATATACAAATACACATAAAATAATATGAATTTGTATAAAATTTGTTTCAAAATATATACGAATACACACAATAAAATAACGTAAATTTTATTGAAAATGTATATACAAAATACACAAAAAATAATTTAAATACGTAGAAAAATATATATACAAAATACACATAAAATAATGTAAATTCGTATCAAAATAAATAAACAAAATTCCAATTAAAGAATGTATATTTGTAGGAAAATATATATACAAAAAACAAATAAAATAACTAAAATTTGTATAAAAATATATACAAAAATACACAAAAATAATTTAAATTTGTTTGAAAATAGATATGCAAAATACACATAAAGTTAGGCAAATTTGTATTGAAATACATATACAAAACTCACATAAAATAATGTAAATTTGTATGAAAATATATAAACAAATACATATAAAATAACGTAAATTTGGATAAAATATATATACAAAATATACATTAAATATTTTAAATATGTATAAAAATATATTATATTATATATATTTTTATTGATATTTGCGTTAATTATGTGTATTTTGTATATGTTTTCTCATAGAAATTTACATTATTTTATTGGTAATTTGTCTATTTATTTTGATACGAATTACATGATTATTTGTGTATTTTGTACATTTTTTTATACGTATTTACATTATTTAATGTGTATTTTGTTTATATATTTTTATACAAATTTACGTTATTATATGTGTATTTGTATAAGTATTTTGATACAAATTTACATTATTTTATGTATTTTGTATATATATTTCAATTCAAATTTAGCTTATTTTATGTGTATTTTGTATATCTATTTATTTTAATACAAAATCAAATATTTTATGTTTTTTCGTATATATATTTTTAAAAAAAGCGATATTTTATGGGTATTTTGCATCTTAATTTTCATACAAATTTACATTACGATTTTACATAATTTTATTTGTGTTTTGTATTTATTTTTTCATACATATTTACATTATTTAATTTGTTTTTTGTATATATATTTGATACAAATTTACATTATTTTAAGTCTAGATGTTTATATATTTTCATTCAAATTTACATTATTTGATGTGTATTTTGTATATGTTTTTCAATACAAATCTACCTAATTTTATATGTATTTTGTATATTTATTTTCATACAAGTTTAAATTATTTTTGTGTATTTTTGTATATAGTTTTATACAAATTTATGTTAATTTATGTGTATTTTGTATATCTCTTTTCATACAAATACACATTCTTTTCATGATATTTTGTTTATTTATTTTGACACGAATTAACATTATTTAATGTGTATTTTGTATATATATTTTTATACGTATTTACATTATTTTAAGTGTATTTTGTATATATATTTCTATAGAAATCTACGTTATTTTATGTGTATTCGTATATAAATTTTGAAACAAATTTACATTGTTTTATGTGTATTTTGCATATTTTTTCAATACAAATTTACCTTATTGTATGTGCATTTTGTATATTAATTTTAATATAAATTTGATTAATATATGTGTATTTTTGTATATGTATTCTTATAAAAATATGCTTTATTTTATGGGCATTTTGCATCTTTATTTTCATACAAATTTACATTATTTTATTGATATTCTGTGTATTTATTTTGATATGATTTTACATTATTCTATGTGTATTTTTTATATATATTTTATATAAAATGTATTTGTTTTCATTTCATACAAATCTACATTATTTTATGCGTTTTTTTTACATGTATTTAAATACAAATTTAACTAGTTATATGTGTATTTTGTATATCTATTTTGTATGTATATTTTCATGGAAATTTACTCTATTTTATGAGTATTCGTATATATATTTTGATACAAATTTACATTATTGATGTGTATTTTGCATATCTATTTCAATACAAATTTACTTTATTGTACGTGCATTTTGTATATTTATTTTAATACAAATTTAATTATTTTATATGTATTTTTGTATATATATTTTTATGCAAATATGCGTTATTATATGAACATTTTGCATCTTTATTTTCATACAAATTTACATTATTTTATTGATATTCTCTTTATTTATTTTGATACGATTTAACATTATTCCATGTGTATTTTGTATATATATTTTTCATACATATTTACATTATTTAATGATCATTTTGTATATATTTTTTATCCAAATTTACATTATTTTATGTGTATTTGTTTATATATTTTCATACATATTTACATTATTTTATGTTTTTTGTATATATATTTTTCTACGTATTTAAATTATTTTATGTGTATTCTGTATATACATTTTCATAAGAAAATTACGTTATTTTATTGTGTGTATAAGTATATATTTTGATACAAATTTTATACAAATTCATGTTATTTAATGTGTATTTGTATATATATTTTCATACAAATTTATATTATTTCATGTGTATTTTTTTATATATTTCATTACAAATTTACCTTATTTTATGTTTATTTTGTATATTTATCTCAATCAATTTTAAATTATTTTGTGTATATTTGTATTTGTATTTAGGTTATTTTATGTGTATTTTCTATATATATTTTCATCCAAAATTACATTATTTTATTGGTATTTTCTTAATTTAATTCGATACGAATTTAGATTATTTCATAGGTATTTTGTATACATATTTTTATAATCATTTACATTATCTAATCTGTGTTTTGTATATATATTTTTATGCAAATTTATTTGATGTGCATTTTTGTACATATATTTTCATAGAAATTTGCGCTATTTTATGTGTTTTTTGGATATGTTTTTTCATACAAATTTAATTACTTTTGTGTATTTTTGTATATAGTTTTATATAAATTTATGTTATTTTATGTGTATTTTGTATATTTATATTAATACAAATACACATTTTTTTTTATTGGTATATTGTTTATTTATTTTGATGCGAATTTACATTAAATTATGTGTATTTTGTATACATCTTTTATACATATTTACCTCATTTTATGTGTATTTTGTATATATATTTTTATAGAAATCTGCGTTATTTTATGTGTATTCGTATATATATTTTGAAACAAATTTACATTGTTTTATATGTATTTTGCATATCTATTTCAATACAGATTTACCTTATTGTATGTGTATTTTGTATATTTATTTTAATACAAACTAATTTTTTTGTGTATTTTTGTATATATATTTAAAAAAAAAATGCGTTATTTTATGGGTATTTTGCATCTTTATTTTCATACAAATTTACATTATTTTATTAATATTCTGTGTATATATTTTGATACGATTTTACATTATTCTATTTGTGTTTTGTATATATTTTTTTATACATATTTACATTATTTAATGTGTATTTTGTATATATATTTCATACAAATTTACGTTATTATATGTGTATTTGTTTATATATTTTCTTTCAAATTTACATTATTTTATGTGTATTTTGTATATGTATTTCAATACAAATTTACCTAATTTTATGTGTATTTTGTATATTTATTTTCAAACAAATTTAATTTATTTTTGTGTATTTTTATATATAGTTTTATACAAATTTACGTTATTTTATGTGTATTTTGTATATGTATTTTCATACAAATACACCGAATATTAATAAAATAATGTAAATTTGAATGAAAATAAAGATGCAAAATTCCCATCAAATAGCGCATTTCTTATAAAAATATATATACCAAAATACACATAAAATATTTAAATTTGTAATACACATAAAAAAATTAGATTTGTATTAAAATAAATATATAAAAAACACATACAATAAGGTAAATTTGTATTGAAATAGATATGCAAAATACATATAAAGCAATGTAAATTTGTTTCAAAATATGTATACGAATACACATAAAATAACGTAGATTTCTATAAATATATATACAAAATACACATAAAATGAAGTAAATACGTATAAAAAAATGTATACAAAATACACATAAAATAATGTAAATTCGTATCAAAATAAATAAACAAAATACCAATAAAAGAATGTGTATTTGTATAAATATAAATATACAAAATACACATAAAATAACGTAAATTTATATAAAACTATATACAAAAATACACAGAAGTAATTAAATATGTATGAAAATATATACAAAATACACTCAAAATAAGCTAAATTTGAATTGAAATATATATACAAAATACATGAAATAAAGTAAATTTGTATCAAAATATTTATACAAATACACATATAATAACGTAAATTTGCATGAAAATATATAAACAAAATACACATTAAATAATGTAAATACGTATAAAAAAATGTGAACAAAATACACATATAATCATGTAATTCGTATCAAAATAAATAAACAAAATACCAATAAAATAATATAAATTTGTATGAGTAAACGTGTATGTTGCATATTTTTTCAATATAAATTTACCTTATTATATACGCATTTTGTATATTAATTTTAATACAAATTTAATTATCCGATGTGTATTTTTGTATCTGTATTTTTATAAACATATGCTTTATTTTTTGGGTATTTTGCATCTTTATTTTCATACAAATTTACATTACTTTATTGATATTCTGCTCATTCATTTTGATACGAATTGACATTATTCTATGTGTATTTTGTATATATTTTTCATAAAAATTTACGTTATTTTATGTGTATTTGTTTATATATTTTGACACAAATTTACAATATTTTATGGCTATTTTGTATATACATTTCAAAAGAAATTTACCTAGTTTTATGTGTATTTTGTATATCTATTTTCATACAAACTCAAATTATTTCTATGTATTTTTGTATATATTTTAATACAAATTTTAGTTATGTTATGTGTATTTTGTAAATTTATTTTCATTCAAATATATATTATTTTATTGGTGTTTTGTTGATTTATATTGATACGAATTTACATTATTTTATATGTACTTTGTATATATATTTTTATAAGCTTTTACATTATTTAATATTTATTTTGAATATATATTTTTATACAAATTCATGGTATTTTATGTGTATTTGTATATATATTTTCATATAAATTTACATTATTTTATGTGTATTTTGTACATATATTTTATTACAAATCTACCTTATTTTATGTTTATTTTGTATATGTATTTTGTATATTTATATTTATCCAAATACACATTCTTTTATTGGTATTTTGTGCATTTATTTTAAATCGAATTTACATTATTTTATGTGTATTTTGTATACATTTTTTTATACGTATTTACTTAATTTTATGTGTATTTTGTATATATATATTTATATAAATCTACGTTTTTTTATTTGAATTCGTATATATATTTTGAAACAAATTTACGTTGTTTTATATGTATTTTTGCATATCTCTTTCAATACAAATTTACCTTATTATATGTGCATTTTGTATATTTATTTCAATACAAATTTAAATATTTTATGTGTATTTTGGTATATATAATTTTATAAGAAATGCGCTATTTTAGCATCTTTATTTTCATACAAATATACATTATTTTATTAATATTCGGTGTATTTATTTTGATACGATTTTACATTATTCTATTTGTTTTTGTATATACTTTTTTATACATATTTACATTATTTAATGTGTATCTTGCATATATATTTTATACAAATTTATTATCTATTATCTATTTTCATACAAATACACATTCTTTTCATGATATTTTGTTTATTTATTTTGACACGAATTTACATTATTTGATATGTATTTTGTATATATATTTTTATACGTATTTACATAATTTCATATGTATTTTGTATATATATTTCTATAGAAATCTACTTTATTTTATGTGTATTCGTATATATATTTTGAAACAAATTTACATTGTTTTATATGTATTTTTGAATATCTCTTTTAATACAAATCTACCTTACTGTATATACATTTTGTATATTTATTTCAATACAAATTTAAATATTTTATGTGTATTTTGGTATATATATTTTTGTAAAAAATGCGAAAATTTTTTGGAATTTTGCATCTTTATTTTCATACAAATTTACATTATTTTATTGATATTCTGTGTATTTATTTTGATATGATTTTACATTATTCTCTTTGTTTTTTGTATATATTTTTTTATACACATTTACATTATTTAATGTGTATCTTGCATATATATTTTATACAAATTTACGTTATTTTAAGTGTATTTGTTTATATATTTTCATTCAAATTTACATTTATTTTAATTCGAAATTACATTATTTTATGTGTATTTTGTATACATTTTTTTATACGTATTTACTTAATTTTATGTGTATTTTGTATATATATTTTTATAGAAATCTACGTTTTTTTATTTGTATTCGTATATATATTTTTAAACAAATTTACATTGTTTTATATGTATTTTTGCATATCTCTTTCAATACAAATTTACCTTATTGTATGTGCATTTTGTATATTTATTTCAATGCAAATTTAAATATTTCATGTGTATTTTGGTATATATATTTTTATAAGAAATGCTCTATTTTATGGGAATTTTGCATCTTTATTTTCATACAAATTTACATTATTTTATTAATATTCGGTGTATTTATTTTGATACGATGTTACATTATTCTATTTGTTTTTTGTATATACTTTTTTATACATATTTACATTATTTAATGTGTATCTTGCATATATATTTTATACAAATTTATTATCTATTATCTATTTTCATACAAATACACATTCTTTTCATGATATTTTGTTTATTTATTTTGACACGAATTTACATTATTTGATATGTATTTTGTATATATATTTTTATACGTATTTACATAATTTCATATGTATTTTGTATATATATTTCTATAGAAATCTACTTTATTTTATGTGTATTCGTATATATATTTTGAAACATTTACATTGTTTTATATGTATTTTTATTATCTCTTTCAATACAAATTTACCTTACTGTATATGCATTTTGTATATTTATTTCAATACAAATTTAAATATTTTATGTGTATTTTGGTAAATATATTTTTATAAAAAATGCGATAATTTTTGGGAATTTTGCATCTTTATTTTCATACAAATTTACATTATTTTATTGATATTCTGTGTATT
Source organism: Eriocheir sinensis (assembly GCF_024679095.1). Classification (NCBI taxonomy): domain Eukaryota; kingdom Metazoa; phylum Arthropoda; class Malacostraca; order Decapoda; family Varunidae; genus Eriocheir; species Eriocheir sinensis. The sequence continues at coordinate 75,052 of NW_026111429.1, read as the reverse complement.
TATTTTGATACGATTTTACATTATTCTATTTGTTTTTTGTATATATATATATATATATATTTTTATACACATTTACATTATTTAATGTGTATCTTGCATATATATTTTATACAAATTTACGTTATTTTAAGTGTATTTGTTTATATATTTTCATTCAAATTTACATTATTTGATGTGTATTTTGTATATGTATTTCAATACAAATTTACCTAATTTTATGTGTATTTTGTATATTTCTTTTCAAACAAATTTAAATTATTTTTGTATATTTTTTATATAGTTTTATACAAATTTAGGTTATTTTATGTACGCATTTACATTATTTAGTGTGTGTTTTGTATATATATTTTTATGCAAATTTCCTTTATTTTATTAGCATTTTTATACATATATTTTTATAGAAATTTGCGTTATTTGTATATGTTTTCTCATACAAATTTACATTATTTTATTGCTATTTTGTTTATTTATTTTGATACAAAATACATGATTATATGTGTATTTTGTACATATTTTTTATACGTATTTACATTACTTAATGTGTATTTTGTTTATATATTTTTAAACAAATCTACGTTATTATATGTATTTGTATAAATATTTTGATACAGATTTACATTATTTTATGTATTTTGTATGTACATTTCAATTCAAATTTAGCTTATTTTAGCCGTAATTTGTATATATATTTTCATACAAATTTAATTACTTCTGTGTATTTTTGTATATAGTTTTATACAAATTTACGATATTTTATGTGTATTTTGTATATTTATATTTATACAAATACACATTCTTTTACTGGTATTTTGTTTATTTATTTTGATAAGATTTTTATGTATATTTTGTATTCATTTTTTTATACGTATTTACTTCATTTTATGTGTATTTTGTATATATTTTTATAGAAATCTACGTTATTTTTTGTGTATTCGTATATATATTTTGAAACAAATTTACATTGTTTTATATGTATTTTGCATATCTATTTCAATAAAAATTTACCTTATAGTATGTGCATTTTTTTTATTTATTTTAATACAAATTTTAATTTTTTTTGTTTATTTTGGTATATATATTTAAAAAAAACTGCGTTATTTTATGGCTATTTTGTATCTTTATTTTCATACAAACTTACATTATTTTATTAATATTCTGTGTATTTATTGTTGATACGATTTTACATTATTCTATTTGTGTTTTGTATATATTTTTTTATACATATTTACATTATTTAATGTGTATTTTGTATATATATTTGATACAAATTTACGTTATTTTAAGTGAATATGTTTATATATTTTCATTCAAATTTCCATTATTTTATGTGTATTTTGTATATGTATTTCAATACAAATTTACCTAATTTTATGTGTATTTTGTATATTTATTTTCATACAAATTTAAATTATTTTTGTGTATTTTTGTATATAGTTTTATACAAACTTAGGTTATTTTATGAATATTTTGTATATCTATTTTCATACAAATACACATTCTTTTATTGATATTTTGTTTATTTATTTTGACGAGAATTTAAATTATTTAATGTGTATTTTGTATATATATATATATCTATATATATATATATATATATATATATATATATATATATATATATATATATATATATATATATATTTATATATGTATTCGTATATAGATTTTTAAACAAATTTACACTTTTATGTGCATTTTGTATATTTTTTCAATACAAATTTACCTTATTGTACGTGCATTTTGTATATTAATTTTAATACACATTTAATTATTCTATGTGTATTTTTGTATATGTATTTTAAAAAAAAAACATGCTTTATTTGATGGGTATTTTGCATTTTTATTTTCATACAAAATTACATTATTTTATTGATATTCTGTGTATTTATTTTGATACGATTTTACATTATTCTATGTATATTTTGTATATCTATTTTATACAAATGTACGTTATTTTATGTGAATTTGTTTTCATTTCATACAAATTTACATTATTTTATGTATATTTTGTACATGTATTTAAATACAAATTTAACTAATTATATGTGTATTTTGTATATCTATTTTCATACAAATTTAAATTTATTTTTTTTGTTTTTTGTATATATTTTTATTCAAATTTTCGTAATTTTATGTGTATTTTGTATATTTATTTTCCTACAAATATACGTTCTTTTATCGGAATTTTGTTTATTTATTTTGATACGAATTTTATTTTTTTTAGGTGTATTTGATATATATATTTTTATACTTATTTACATAATTTTATATGTATTTTGAATATATATTATCATAGAAATTTACTCTATATGTTTATACAAAAAAACTAAAAAAATATTTAAATTTGTATGAAAATAAATATACAAAATACACATAAAATTAGGTAAATTTGTATTTAAATACATATACAAAATACACTTAAAATAATGTAAATTTGAATGAAATTATATAAACAAATACACTTAAAATAACGTTAATTTGTATAAAATATATATAAAAATACACATTAAATAATGAAAATATGTATAAAAAAATATAAACAAAACACAAATAGTATAATATAAAATCGTATCAAAATATATACACAGAATATTAATAAAATAATGTACATTTGTATGAAAACTAAGATGCAAAATACCTATAAAATAATGCATTTTTTATAAAATTATATATACCAAAATACATATAAAATATTTGAATTTGTATTAAAATAAATATACAAAATGCAAATACAATAAGGTAAATTTGTATTGAAATAGATATGCAAAATACATATAAAACAATGTAAATTTGTTTCAAAATATATATACGAATACACATAAAATAACGTAGATTTCTATAAATATATATATACAAAATACAAATAAAATTAAGTAAATACGAATCAAAATTGTATACAAAATACACATAAAATAATGTAAATTAGTATAAATATAAATAAACAAAATACCAATAAGAGAGTGTGTATTTGTATAAATATAAATATACAAAATGCACATAAAATAACGTAAATTTGTATAAAACTATATACAAAAATACACAGAAGTAATTAAATTTGTATGAAAATAGATATACAAAATACACACAAAATAAGCTAAATTTGAATTGAAATATATATACAAAATACATAAAATAAATTAATTTTTTAACAAATACACATATAATAACGTAAATTTGTAAAAAAATATATAAACAAAATACACATTAAGTAATGTAAATACGTATAAAAAAATATTTACAAAATACACAAATAATCAAGTCATTCGTATCAAAATAAATAAACAAAAAACTAATTAAATAATGTAAATTTGTATGAGAAAACATACAAAATACACATAAAATAACGTTTTAAGTTTCTATAAAAATATATGTACAAAAATGCACATAAAATTAGTTTGCATAAAAAAATATATACAAAACACACATTAGATAATGTAAATGAGTATAAAAATATGTATACAAAATACCTATGAAATAATCTAAATTCGTATCGAGTTAAATTAAGAAAATAACAATAAAATAATGTAATTTTGGATGAAAATATATATAGAAAACACACATAAAATAACCTAAATACAAATACAAATATACACATTAAATAATTTAAAATTGAATGAAATAAATATACAAAATAAACATAAAATAAGGTAAATTTGTAATAAAATATATGTAAGAATACACATAAAATAATATCAATTTGTATGAAAATATATATACAAATACACATAAAATAACATGAATTTGTATAAAATTTGTTTCAAAATATATACGAATACACACAAGAAAATAACGTAAATTTTTATGAAAATGTATATATAAAATAAACATAAAATAATTTTAATACGTAGAAAAATATATTTACAAAATACATATAAAATAATGTAAATTCGTAAAAAATTAAATACACAAAATTCCAATAAAAGATTGTATATTTGTAGGAAAATATATATACAAAAAACAAATAAAATAACTAAAATTTGTATAAAAATATATACAAAAATACACAAAAATAATTTAAATTTGTTTGAAAATAGATATGCAAAATACACATGAAGTTAGGCAAATTTGTATTGAAATACATATACAAAACTCACATAAAATAATGTAAATTTGTATGAAAATATATAAACAAATACATATAAAATCACGTAAATTTGGATAAAATATATATACAAAATATACATTAGATATTTTAAATATGTATAAAAATATATTATATTATATATATTTTTATTAATATTTGCGTTATTTATGTGTATTTTGTATATATTTTCTCATAGAAATTTACATTATTTTATTGGTATTTTGTCTATTTATTTTGATACGAGTTACATGATTATTTGTGTATTTTGTACATTTTTTTTATACGTATTTACATTATTTAATGTGTATTTTGTTTATATATTTTTATACAAATTCACGTTATTATATGTGTATTTGTATAAATATTTTGATACAAATTTACATTATTTTATGTATTTTGTATATATATTTCAATTCAAAAATAGCTTATTTTATGTGTATTTTGTATATCTATTTATTTTAATACAAAAAATATATACAAAAAACAAATAGAATAATGTAAAATCGTATCAAAATAAATACACAGAATATCAATAAAATAATGTAAATTTGTATGAAAATAAAGATGCAAAATTCCCAAAAATTATCGCATTTTTTATAATAATATATATACCAAAATACACATAAAATATTTAAATTTGTATTGTATTGTAAATATATATACGAATACACATAAAATAACGTAGATTTCTATAAAAATATATACAAAATACACAAAAAATGAAATAAACACGTATAAAAAAATGAATACAAAATACACATAAAATAATGTAAAATCGTATCAAAATAAATAAACAAAATACCAATAAAAGAATGTGTATTTGTATAAATATAAATATACAAAATACATATAAAATATCGTAAATTTGTATAAAACTATATACAAAAATACACAAAAGTAATTAAATTAAATAAATGTTAAATAATATAAATGCGTATAAAAATATATATACAAAGTACATATAAAATAATACAAATTTAATTATTCTATGTGTATTTTTGTATATGTACTTTCATAAAAAAAATGCTTTATTTTGTGAGTATTTTGCATCTTTATTTTCATACAAATTTACTTTATTTTATTGATATTCTGTGTATTTATTTTGATACGATTTTACATTATTCTATATATATTTTGTATATATATTTCATACAAATGAACGTTATTTTATGTGAATTTGTTTTCATTTCATACAAATTTACATTATTTCATGTGTATTTTGTACATGTATTTAAATGCAAATTTAACTAATTATATGTGTATTATGTATATCTATTTTAATAAAAATTTAAATTAATTTTTTTTATTTTATTATATATTTTTATTAAAATTTTATTAATTTTATTTTTATTTTTTATATTTATTTTCCTACAAATATACGTTATTTTATCGGAATTTTGTTTATTTATTTTGATACGAATTTTCATTATTTTAGGTGTATTTGATATATATATTTTTATACTTATTTACATAATTTTATATGTATTTTGAATATATATTTTCATAGAAATTTACTCTATTTTATGTGTATTCGTATATATATTTTGATACAAATTTACATTATTTATGTGTATTTCGCATATCTATTTCAATACAAATTTTCTTTATTGTATGTGCCTTTTGTATATTTATTTTGATACAAATTTAATTATTTTATGTGTATTTTTGTATATATATTTTTAAACAAATATACGTTATTATATGGGCATTTTGCATCTTTATTTTCATACAAATTTACATTATTTTATTGATAGTCTGTTTATTTATTTTGATACGATTTTACGTTATTCTGTGTATTTTGTATATATTTTTTGAGACATATTTACATTATTTAATGTATATTTTGTACATATATTTTATGGAAATTTACGTTATCTTATGTGTATTTGTTTATATATTTTCATACATATTTACATTATTTTATGTGTATTTTGAATATGTATTTCAATAAAATTTAGCTTATTTTGTGTATTTTGTATATCTATTTTCAAACAAATTGAGATTATTTTTGTGTATTTTGTATATATTTTATACAAATTTTTGTTATTTTATTTGTATTTTGTATATATATTTATACAAATATACATTCTTTTATTGGAAATTTAGTTTATTTATTTTGATACGAATTTACATTATTTTATGTGTATTTTGTATATATATTTTCTATGTATTTACATTATTTTATGTGTATTTTGTATATATATTTTCATAAAAATTACATAATTTTATTGTGTATTCGTATATATTTTGATAAAAATTTCATTATTTTATGTTTTTTTGCATATCTATTTCAATAAAATCTTCCTTATTGTATGTGTATTTTGTATATTTATTTTAACAAAATTCAATTATTTAATGTGTATTTTGTATATATATTTTTTTAAATGAGTTATTTTATGGGTATTTTGCATCTTTATTTTTATAAATTTTTACATTACGTACATATATTTTATACGTATTTACAGTATTTAATGTATTTGTTTATATATTATTATACAAATTTACGTTATTATATGTGTATTTGAATATATATTTTAATACAAATTTACATTATTTTATGTATTTTCTATATTTATTTCAATAAATTTATGCTTATTTTATGTGTATTTTGTATATCTATTTTCATACAAATTTAATTATTTTTGTTTATTTTGCTATTCAGTTTTATACAATTTTACGTTATTTTATGTGTATTTTGTATATATTTATATACAAATTTACGTTATTTTATTGGTATTTGTTTATATATTTTGATACAAATTTACATTATTTTATGTGTATTTTGTATACATTTTCTTATAAGTATTTTCTTCATTTTATGTGTATTTTGTATATATATTTTCATACAAACTCAAATTATTTTATGTGTATTCGTATATATATTTTAAACAAATTTACATTGTTTTATGTGTATTTTGCATATTTATTTTCATTCAAATATATATTATTTTATATGTTTTTGTTGATTTATATATAAACAAATTTACATTATTTTATATGTGTATAAAATATATTTTTATACTATTTACATTATTCAATATTTATTTTGAATATATATTTTATACAAATTTATAAATTTTATGTATTTGTATATATATATTTTTTCATAAATTTACATTATTATATACGCATTTTGTATATATTTTATTACAAATCTACCTTATTTTGTTTATTTTGTATATGTATTTTGTATATTTATATTTATAAATACATATGCTTTTATTTTGGGTATTTTGTTTATTTATTTTAAATCGAATTTACATTATTTTATTGATATTCTGTATTCATTTTGATACGTATTTACATTATTCTATGTGTATTTTGTATATATTTTACAAATTTACGTTATTTTATGTGTATTTGTTTATATTTTTGACACAAATTTACAATATTTTATGGCTATATATATATATATATATATATATATATATATATATATATATATATATATATATATATTTTGTATATATATATATATATATATATATAATTATTTCTATGTGTTTATATATATTTTAATACAAATTTTAGTTATGTTATGTGTATTTTGTAAATTTATTTTCATTCAAATATATATTATTTTATTGGTGTTTTGTTGATTTATATTGATACTAGTTTACATTATTTTATGTGTATTTTGTACATATATTTTTATACTTTTACATTATTCAATATATATTTTTTGCATATATATTTTCATACAAATTTACATTATGTGTATTTGTATATATATTTTCATATAAATTTACATTATTTTATGTATTTTGTACATATATTTTATTACAAATCTACCTTATTTTATGTTTATTTTGTATGTGTATTTAGTATATTTATATTTATCCAAATACACATTCTTTTCATGATATTTCATTTATTTATTTTGACACGAATTTACATTATTTGATATGTATTTTGTATATATATTTTTATACGTATTTACATAATTTCATATGTATTTTGTATATATATTTTTTTAAATCTACTTTGTTTATTTGTATTCGTATATATATTTTGAAACAAATTTACATTGTTGTATATGTATATTTGCATATCTCTTTCAATACAAATTTACCTTATTGTATATGCATTTTGTATATTTATTTCAATACAAATTTAAATATTTTATGTGTATTTTGGTATATATATTTTTATAAAAAATGCGATAATTTTTGGGTATTTTGCATCTTTATTTTCATACAAATTTACATTATTTTATTGATATTCTGTGTATTTATTTTGATACGATTTTACATTATTCTATTTGTTTTTTGTATATATTTTTTTATACACATTTACATTATTTAATGTGTATCTTGCATATATATTTTATACAAATTTATTATCTATTATCTATTTTCATACAAATACACATTCTTTTCATGATATTTTGTTTATTTATTTTGACACGAATTTACATTATTTGATATGTATTTTGTATATATATTTTTATACGTATTTACATAATTTCATATGTATTTTGTATATATATTTTTATAGCAATCTACTTTATTTTATTTGTATTCGTATATATATTTTGAAACAAATTTACATTGTTTTATATGTATTTTTGAATATCTCTTTCAATACAAATTTACCTTACTGTATATGCATTTTGTATATTTATTTCAATACAAATTTAAATATTTTATTTGTAAAATATCAGTGTAAATTTATTTCAAAATCTATATACGAATACTCATAAATCAACGTAGATTTCTATAGATGGCGTAGGTGGTAGAGTACTGGGCCCACATTCACCGCGTGATGGACGACGCGGGTTCGAATCCCCACGCTACCACTCGGATTTTTCAGTCACCGCCGAGTACCCACATGCTGTCCTGAAGACCACCCATCAACCCGGACTCTAGAGGAAGCCGTCCAAGCGAATCAAGAACGAGTTCTGCAGCATGAGCCAATGCAAGATGGTTACTTTAAACACTCGCCTGCGCCAGAACGGCAATCAACGTAAAATATAAAAAAATACACATCAAATGATGTAAACACGTATAAAAATATATATATAAAATACACATTAAATAATGTAAACTCGCGTCAAAATAAATAAACAAAATATCAATAAAAGAATATGTATTTGTATGAAAATAGATATACAATATACACATAAAATCACCTAAATTTGTATAAAACTATATACAAAAATACACAAAAATAATTTTAATTTGTATGAAAATAAATATAAAAAATACACATAAAATTAGGTAAATTTGTATTGAAATACATTTGCAAAATACACATAAAATAATGTAAATTTGAATGAAAATATATAAACAAATACACTTAAAATAACGTAAATTTGTATAAAATATATATAAAATACACATTAAATAATGTAAATATGTATAAAAAAAATATATACAAAACACAAATAGAATAATATAAAATCGTATCAAAATAAATACACAGAATATTAATAAAATAATGTAAATTTGTATGAAAATTAAGATGCAAAATATCCATAAAATAACGCATTTTTTATAAAAATATATATACCAAGACACATATAAAATATTTGAATTTGTATTAAAATAAATATACAAAATGCACATACAATAAGGTAAATTTGTATTGAAATAGATATGCAAAATACATATAAAACCATGTAAATTTTTTTCAAAATATATATACGAATACACATAAAATAACGTAGATTTCTATGAAAATAAATATACAAAATACACATCAAATGAAGTAAATACGTATAAAAACAGGTATACAAAATACACATAAAATAATGTAAACTCGTATCAAAATAAATAAACAAAATACTAATAAGAGAATGTGTATTGTATATATATAAATATACAAAATACAAATAAAATAACGTAAATTTATATAAAACTATATGCAAAAATACACAAAAGTAATTAAATTTGTGTGAAAATAGATATACAAAATACATGTGTATTTTGTATATTTATTTTCATACAAATTGAAATTTTTTTTTTTTTTTTATATTTTCATACAAATTTTCGTTATTTTATGTGTATTTTGTATATTTATTTTTTCTACAAATATACGTTCTTTTATCTGAATTTTGTTTATTGAATTTGAAACGAATTTACCTTATTTTGTATATCTATTTTCATACAAATTAAAATACTTTTGTTTATTTTTGTATATAGTTTTATATAAATTTACGTTATTTTATGTGTATTTTGTATATTTATATTTATACAAATACACATTCATTTATTGGTATTTTGTATATTTATTTTGATGCGAATTTACATTATTTTATGTGTATTTTGTATACATTTTTTTATACGTATTTACTTCATTTTATGTGTATTTTGTATATATATTTTTATAGAAATCTACGTTATTTTATGTGTATTCGTATATATATTTTGAAACAAATTTACATTGTTTTATATGTATTTTGCATATCTATTTCAATACAAATTTACCTTATTGTATGTGTTTTTTATATATTTATTTTAATACAAATTTAATTTTTTTATGTGTATTTTGGTATATATGGTAAGGTAAATTTGTATTGAAAGAGATATTCAAAAATACATATAAAACAATGTAAATTTGTTTCAAAATATATATACGAATACACATAAAATAACGTAGATTTCTATAAAAATATATACAAAATACACATAAAATGAAGTAAATACGTATAAAAAAAATGAATACAAAATACACATAAAAATCGTATCAAAATAAATAAACAAAATGCCAGTAAAAGAATGTGTATTTGTATAATTATAAATATACAAAATACACAGAAAATATCGTAAATTTGTTTAAAACTATATACAAAAATACACAGTAGTAATTAAATTTGTATGAAAATATATATACAAAATACAGCTAAAATAAGCTAAATTTGAATTGAAATGTACATACAAAATACATAAAATAATGTAAATCTGTATCAAAATATTTATACAAATACATATAATAACGTAGATTTGTTTAAAAATATATAAACAAAATACACATTAAGTAATGTAAATACGTATAAAAAATATGTACAAAATACACAAATAATTATGTAATTCGTATAAAAATAAATAAACAAAATAGCAATAAAATAATGTAAATTTGTATGAGAAAACATAAACAAATAACGCAAATTTCAATAAAAATATATGTACAAAAATGCACATAAAATAAAGTAAATTTGCATAAAAATATATATACAAAATACGCACTAAATTATGTAAATCCGTACATAAAATAACCTAAATTTGTATAAAACTATATACAAAAATACACAAAAATAATTTAAATTTGTTTGAAAAGAAATATACAAAATACACATAAGACTAGGTAAATTTGTATTGAAATACATATACAAAATACACATCAAATAATGTAAATTTGAATAAAAATATATAAACAAATACACTTAAAATAACGTAAATTTGTATAAAATATATATGCAAGATACACATTAAATAATGTAAATGTGTATAAAAAAAATATATAGAAAAAACAAATAGAATAATGTAAAATCGTATCAAAATAAATACACAGAATATCAATAAAATAATGTAAATATGAATGAAAATAAAGATGCAAAATTCCCAAAAATTATCGCATTTTTTATAAAAATATGTATACCAAAATACACATAAAATATTTAAATTTGTATTGAAATAAATATACAAAATGCATATACAGTAAGGTAAATTTGTATTAAAAGAGATATTCAAAAATACATATAAAACAATGTAAATTTGTTTCAAAATATATATACGATTACACATAAAATAAAATAGATTTCTATAGAAATATATATACAAAATACATATGAAATTATGTAAATACGTATAAAAATATATATACAAAATACATATCAAATAATGTAAATTCGTGTCAAAATAAATAGACAAAATATCATGAAAAGAATGTGTATTTGTATGAAAATAGATAATAGATAATAAATTTGTATAAAATATATATGCAAGATACACATTAAATAATGTAAATATGTATAAAAAAGTATATACAAAAAACAAATAGAATAATGTAAAATCGTATCAAAATAAATACACCGAATATTAATAAAATAATGTAAATTTTTATGAAAATAAAGATGCAAAACTCCCATAAAATAGCGCATTTCTTATAAAAATATATATACCAAAATACACATAAAATATTTAAATTTGTATTGAAATAAATATACAAAATGCACATACAATAAGGTAAATTTGTATTGAAAGAGATATGCAAAAGTACATATAAAACAATGTAAATTTGTTTCAAAATATATATACGAATACAAATAAAAAACGTAGATTTCTATAAAAATATATATACAAAAAACACATAAAATTAAGTAAATACGTATAAAAAAATGTATTCAAAATACACAGAAAATAATGTAAACTCGATTTAAAATAAATAAACAAAATACCAATAATAGAATGTGTATTTGGATAAATATAAATATACAAAATACATATACAAAATAAACATAAAATAAGGTAGATTTGTAATAAAATATGTACAAAATACACATAAAATAATGTAAATTTATATGAAAATATTCAAATACACTTAAAATACCATGAATTTGTATAAAAATATATATTCAAAATAAATATTAAATAATGTAAAAGCTTATAAAAATATATATACAAAGTACATATAAAATATTGTAAACTCGTATCAATATAAATCAACAAAACACCAATAAAATAATATATATTTGAATGAAAATAAATTTACAAAATACACATAACATAACTAAAATTTGTGTTAAAATATATACAAAAATACATAGAAATAATTTGAGTTTGTATGAAAATAGATATACAAAATACACATAAAACTAGGTAAATTTCTTTTGAAATGTATATACAAAATAGGCATAAAATATTGTAAATTTGCGTCAAAATATATAAACAAATACACATATAATAACGTAAATTTGTATGAAAAATATATACAAAATACACAGAGAATAATGTCAATTCGTATGAAAATGAATGAGCAGAATATCAATAAAGTAATGTAAATTTGTATGAAAATAAAGATGCAAAATACCCAAACAATAAAGCATATGTTTATAAAAATACAGATACAAAAATACTCATCGAATAATTAAATTTGTATTAAAATTAATATACAAAATGCGTATATAATAAGGTAAATTTGTATTGAAAAAATATGCAATATACACGTTTACTCATACAAATTTATATTATTTTATTGGTATTTTGTTTATTTATTTTGATACGAATTACATGATTATATGTGTATTTTGTACACATTTTTTTATACGTATTTACATTATTTAATGTGTATTTTGTTTATATATTTTCATACAAATTTACGTTATTATATGTGTATTTGTATTAATATTTTGATACAAATTTACTTTATTTCATGTATTTTGTATATATATTTCAATTCAAATTTAGCTTATTTTGTGTGTATTTTGTATATATTTTCATACAAATTTAATTACTTCTGTGTATTTTTGTATATAGTTTTATATAAATTTACGTTATTTTATGTATTTTGTATATTTATATTTATACAAATACACATTCTTTTATTGGAATTTTGTTTATTTATTTTGATACGAATTTACATTATTGTATGTGTATTTTGTATACATTTTTTATACGTATTTACTTATATATATATATATATATATATATATATATATATATATATATATATATATATATATATATATATATATATATATATATCTACGTTATTTTATTGTATTTACATTGCTTTATATGTATTTTGCATATCTATTTCAATACAAATTTATCTTATTGTATGTGATTTTTATATATTTATTTTAATACAAATCTAATTTTTTTTATGTGTATTACAATTTTAAATATTTTATGTGTATTTTGGTATATATATTTTTATAAGAAATGCGCTATTTGATGGGAATTTTGCATCTTTATTTTCATTCAAATTTACATTATTTTATTAATATTCGGTGTGTTTGTATGTAAATACATATTCAAAATACACATAAAATAACGTAAATTTGTATAAAACTAAATATAAAAATACACAGAAATAAATTAAATTTGTTTGAAAATATATATACAAAATACACATAAAATTAGGTAAATTTGTATTGAAATACATATACAAAATACACATAAAATAATGTAAATTTGAAAGAAAATATATAAACAAATACACATATAATAACGTATATTTGTATGAAATATATATTCAAAATACACATTAAATAATGTAAATATGTATAAAAAAATAAATACAAAACACAAATAGAATAATGTAAAATCGTATCAAAATATATACACAGAATATTAATAAAATAATGTAAATTTGTATGAAAATAAAGCATTTTTCTTATAAAAATATATATACAAAAATACACATAAAAAAATTAATTTGTATTAAAATAAATATACAAAATACACATACAATGAGGTAAATCTGTATTGAAATAGATATGCAAAATACATATAAAACAATGTAAATTTGTTTCAAAATATATATACGAATACACATAAAATAACGTAGATTTCTATAAAAATATATATACAAAATACACATAAAATGAGGTAAATATGTATAAAAAATGTATACAAAATACACATAACATGTAAATTCGTATCAAAATAAATAAACAATATACCAATAAAAAAATGTGTATTTGTGTTAATATAAATATACAAAATACACATAAAATAACATAAATTTACATAAAACTATATACAAAAATACACAAAAGTAATTAAATTTGTATGAAAAAAACATATACAAAAACACATAAAATAACGCAAATTTCTATGAAAATATATGTACAAAAATGTACATCAAATAAATTTGCATAAAAATATATATACAAAACACAGATTAGATAATGTAAATGAGTATAAAAATATGTATACAAAATACCTATGAAATAATCTAAATTTGTATCGAATTAAATTAAGAAAATACCAATAAAATAATGCAATTTTGGATGAAAATATATATAGAAAATACACATAAAATAACCTAAATACAAATACAAATATACACATAAAATAATTTAAAATTGAATGAGATAAATTACAAAATAAACATAAAATAAGGTAAATTTGTAATGAAATATATAAAAAAATACACATAAATAATATAAGTTTGTGTGAAAATATATATAGAAATACACATTAAATAACATGAATTTGTATAAAATTTGTATCAAAATATATACTTATACACACAATAAAATAACGTAATTTTCTTATGAAAATATATATACAGAATGCACATAAAATAATTTAAATACGTAGAAAAATATATATACAAAAAACACATAAAATTATGTAAATATGTATGAAAATATATAAACAAATACACATAAAATAATGTAAATTTGGATAAAAAATATATACAAAATGATCATTAAATAATGTAAATATGTATAAAAAAAATATATACAAAATGCACATAGAATAATGTTAAATCGTATCAAAATAAATAAAGAAAATATCAATAAAATAATGTAAATTTGTATGAAAATAAAGATGCAAAATATTCATATAATAACGCATATTTGCATAAATATATATATACAAAAATACATATAAAATAATTAAATTTGTATTAAAATAAATATGCAAAATGCACGTACAATAAAGTAAATTTGTATTGAAATAGATATGCAAAATACACATCAATAATGTATATTTGTATCAAAATATATATACGAATTCTCATAAAATAGAGTAAATTTCTATGAAAATATACATACAAAATAGATATACAAAATACACATATAACTAGTTAAATTTGTATTTAAATACATGTACAAAAAACACATAAAATAATGTAGATTGGTATGAAATGAAAACAAATACATTTTATATAGAATATATATAAAAAATACTCATAGAATAATGTAAAATCATATCAAAATCAATACTCAGAATATCAATAAAATAATGTCAATTTGTATGAAAATAAAGATGCAAAATACCCATAAAATAAAGCATATTTTTATAAAAATACATATACAAAAATACACATATATTAATCAAATTTGTATTAAAATTAATATAAAAAATGCACATACAATAAGGTAAATTTGTATTGAAAAAATATGCAAAATACACATAAAACAATGTAAATTTGTTTCAAAATTTATATACGAATACACATAAAATAACGCAGATTTCTATAGAAATATATATACAAAATACACTTGAAATAATGTAAATACGTATAAAAATATATATACAAAATACACATTAAATAATGTTAATTCGTGTCAAAATAAATAAACAAAATATCATGAAAAGAATGTGTATTTGTATGAAAATAGATATACAAAATACACATAAAATAACCTAAATTTGTATAAAACTATATACAAAAATACACAAAAATAATTTAAACTTGTATGAAAATAAATATACAAAATACATATAAAATTAGGTAGATTTGTATTGAAATACATATACAAAATACACATAAAATAATGTAAATTTGAATGAAAATATATAAACATCTAGACTTAAAATAATGTAAATTTGTATCAAATATATATACAAAAAACACATTAAATAATGTAAATATGTATGAAAAAATATATAGAAAATACAAATAAAATAATGTAAAATCGTAATGTAAATTTGTATGAAAATTAAGATGCAAAATACCCATAAAATAACGCATTTTTTTATAAAAATATATATACGAAAAAATATAAAATATTTGATTTTGTATTAAAATAAATAGATATACAAAATACACATAAAATAAGCTAAATTTGAATTGAAATATATATACAAAATACATAAAATAATGTAAATTAGTATCAAAATAATTATACAAATACACATATAATAACGTAAATTTGTATAAAAATATATAAACAAAATACACATTAAATAATGTAAATACTTATAAAAAAAATGCACAAAATACACAAATAATCATGTAATTCGTATCAAAATAAATAGACAAATTACCAATAAAATAATGTAAATTTCTATGAGAAAACATATACAAAATACTCATAATTAACGCAAATATCAATAAAAATATATATAATATAATATATTTTTATACATATTTATAATATTTAATGTATATTTTGTATATATATTTTATCCAAATTTAAGTTATTTTATATGTATTTGTTTATATATTTTCATACAAATTTACATTATTTTATGTGAGTTTTGTATATGTATTTCAATACAAATTTGCCTAACTTTATGTGTATTTTGCATATCTATTTTCAAACAAATTTAAATTATTTTTGTGTATTTTTGTATATATTTTTATACAAATTTTAGCTGTTTTATTTGTTTTTTGTATATATATTTTCCTACAAATATACATTCTTTAATTGGAATTTTGTTTATTTATTTTGATACGAATTTACATTATTTTATGTGTATTTTGTATATATATTTTTCTACGAATTTAAATAATTTTATGTGTATTTTATATACATTTTCAATAAAATTTACGTTATTTTATTGTGTGTATTCGTATATATTTTGAAACAAATTTTATACAAATTCATATTATTTTATGTGTATTTGTATATATATTTTCATACAAATTTATATGTGTATTTTGTATACATTTTTTTATACTTATTTACTTCATTTTATGTGTATTTTGTATATATATTTTTATAGAAATCTACGTTATTTTGTGTATTCGTATATATATTTTGAAAAAAATTTACATTGTTTTATATGTATTTTGCATATCTATTTCAATACAAATTTACCTTAATGAATGTGCATTTTGTATATTTATTTTAATACAAATTTAAATCTTTTATGTGTATTTTGGTATATATATTTTATAAAAAATGCGTTATTTTATGGGTATTTTGCATCTTTATTTTCATACAAATTTACATTATTTTATTAATATTATGTGTATTTATTTTGATACGATTTTACACTATTCTACTTGTGTTTTGTATATATTTTTTTCATACATATTTGCATTATATAATATGTATTTTGTATATATATTTTATACAAATTTACGTTATTCAAAGTGTATTTTTTTTTTTTTTTATTCAAATTTTCATTATTTTATGTGTATTTTGTATATGAATTTCAATACGAATTTACCTAATTTTATATGTATTTGTATGTTTATTTTCATACAAATTTAAATTATTTTTGTGTATTTTTGTATGTATTTCTTATATATATATATATATATATATATATATATATATATATATATATATATATATATATATATATATATATATATATATATATATATATATATATATATATATATATATATATATATATATATATATATATATATATATATATATATATATATATATTTTTTTTTAGAAATTTACGTTTTTTCATGTTTATTCGTATATATATTTTTGAATAAATTTACCTTGTTTTATGTGTGTTTTGCATATATATTTCAATACAAATTTACCACATTATTTTATGTGAATTTTGTACATGTATTTCAATACAAATTTGCCTAATTTTATGTGTATTTTGCATATCTATTTTCAAACAAATTTAAATTATTATTGTGAATTTTTGTATATATTTTTATACAAATTTGAGTTATTTTAATTGTATTTTGTATATATATTTTCCTATAAATATACATTCTTTTAGCGGAATTTTGTTTATTTATTTTGATACGAATTTACGTATTTACATTATTTTATGTGGATTTTGTATATATATTTTCATAAAAATTTACTTTATTTTATTGTGTGTATTCGTATAAATTTTGATACAAATTTACATTAATATTTTATGTGTATTTTCTATATACAATTTCATCCAAAATTACATTATTTGATTGGTATTTTATTAATTTAATTCGATACGAATTTAGATTATTTCATAGGTATTTTGTATACATATTTTTATAAGCATTTACATTATTTAATGTGTTTTTTGTATATATATTTTTATGCAAATTTACTTTATTTTATGTGCATTTTTGTACATATATTTTTATAGAAATTTGCGTTATTTTATGTGTATTTTTTAGATGTTTTCTCATAGAAATTTACATTAATTTATTGGTATTTTGTTTATTTATTTTGATACGAATTACATTATTATATGTGTATTTTGTACATATTTTTTTATTATTATTAAAAATATATATACAAAACACACATTAAATAATGTAAATGAGTACATAAAATAACCTAAATTTGTATAAAACTATATACAAAAATACACAAAAATAATTTAAATTTGTATGAAAAGAAATATACAAAATACACGTAAAATCAGGTAAATTTGTACTGAAATACATATACAAAATACACATCAAATAATGTAAATTTGAATGAAAATATATAAACAAACACACTTAAAATAACGTAAATTTGTATATATATATATATATATATATATATATATATATATATATATATATATATATATATATATATATATATATATATATATATATATATATATATATATATATATATATATATATATATATATATAGATATATTGGAATTTTGTTTATTTATTTTGATACGAATTTACATTATTTTATGTGTATTTTGTATATATATTTTTCTACGTATTTACATTATTTTATGTGTATTTTGTATATCTGTTTCAATACAAATTTACCTTATAGTATGTGTATTTTGTATATTTATTCTAATACAAATTTAATTATTTTATGTGTATTTTCGTATAATTTTTTTTTAAATATGAGTTATTTTATGTGTATTTTGTATATCTATTTTCATACAAATTTAATTACTTTTGTGTATTTTTGTATATACTTTTATATCAATTTACGTTATTTTATGTGTTTTTTGTATATTTATATATATACAAATACACATTCTTTTATTAGTATTTTGTTTATTTATTTCGATACGAGTTAACATTATTTTATGTGTATTCGTATATATATTTTGAAACAAATTTACATTGTTTTATATGTATTTTTGAATATCTCTTTCAAAACAAATTTACCTTACTGTATATGCATTTGTATATTTATTTCAATACAAATTTAAATATTTTATGTGTATTTTGGTATATATATTTTTTATAAAAAATGCGATATTTTTGGGGGAATTTTGCATCTTTATTTTCATACAAATTTACATTATTTTATTGATATTCTGTGTATTTATTTTGATATGATTTTACATTATTCTATTTGTTTTTTGTATATATTTTTTTATACACATTTACATTATTTAGTGTGTATCTTGCATATATATTTTATACAAATTTACGTTATTTTAAGTGTGTTTGTTTATATATTTTCATTCAAATTTACATTATTTGATGTGTATTTTTTATATGTATTTCATGTAAAATCGTATCAAAATAAATACAGAGAATATCAACAAAATAATGTAAATTTGTAGGAAAAGAAAGATGCAAAATTCCCATAAAATAGCGCATTTTTTCTAAAAATATATATATCAAAATACACATTAAATATTTAAATTTGTATTGAAATAAATATACAAAATGCATATACAGTAAGGTAAACTTTTATTGAAAGAGATATGCAAAAATACATATAAAACAATGTAAATTTGTTTCAAAATATATATACGAATACACATAAAATAACGTAGATTTCTATAAATAAATATATTCAAAATACACAAAAAATTAAGTAAATACATATAAAAAAATGTAAACAAAATACACATAAAATAATGTAAATTCGAATCAAAATAAATAAACAAAATACCAATAAAAGAATGTGTATTTGTATAAATATAAATGTACAAAATACACATACAAAATAAACATAGAATAAGGTAAATTTGTAATGAAATATATGTACAAAATACACATAAAAAAATGTAAATTTATATGAAAATATATATACAAATACACATAAAATACCATGAATATGTATAAAATTATATATTAAAAAAAAAAATTAAATAATGTAAATGCGTATTAAAATATATATACAAAGTACATATAAAATAATACAAATTTAATTATTCTATGTGTATTTTTGTATATGTATTTTCATAAAAAAATGCCTTATTTTATGAGTATTTTGCATCTTTATTTTCATACAAATTTATATTATTTTATTGAAATTCTGTGTATTTATTTTGATATGATTTTACATTATTCTATTTGTTTTTTGTATATATATTTTTTTATACACATTTACATTATTTAATGTGTATCTTGCATATATATTTTATACAAATTTACGTTATTTTAAGTGTGTTTGTTTATATATTTTCATTCAAATTTACATTATTTGATGTGTATTTTGTATATGTATTTCAATACAAATTTACCACATTTTACGTGTATTTTGTATATTTCTTTTCATACAAATTTAAATTATTTTTGTGTATTTTTGTATATAGTTTTATACAAATTTAGGTTATTTTATGTACTCATTTACATTATTTAATGTGTGTTTTGTATATATATTTTTATGCAAATTTACTTTATATGATGTGCATTTTTGTACATATATTTTTATAGAAATTTGCGTTATTTGTATATGTTTTCTCATACAAATTTACATTATTTTATTGTTATTTTGTTTATTTATTTTGATACGAATTACATGATTATATGTGTATTTTGTACATATTTTTTATACGTATTTACATTACTTAATGTGTATTTTGTTTATATATTTTTAAACAAATCTACGCTATTATATGTATTTGTATAAATATTTTGATGAAAATTTACATTATTTTATGTATTTTGTATTTCAATAAATTTCAATTCAAATTTAGTTTTTTTTAGGTGTATTTTATATATCTATTTTCCTACAAATTTAATTATTTCTGTGTATTTTTGTATATAGTTTTATACAAATTTACGATATTTTATGTGTATTTTATATATTTATATTTATACAAATACACATTCTTTTATTGGTATTTTGTTTATTTATTTTGATACGATTTTACATTATTTTATGTGTATTTTGTATTCATTTTTTTATACGTATTTACTTCATTTTATATGTATTTTGTATATATCTTTATAGAAATCTACGTTATTTTAAGTGTATTCGTATATATATTTTGGAACAAATTTACATTGTTTTATATGCATTTTGCATATCTATTTCAATACAAACTTACAAAAATGCACATAAAATAAAGTAAATTTGCATAAAAATATATATACAAAACACACATTAAATAATGTAAATGCGTACATAAAATAACCTAAATTTGTATAAAGCTATATACAAAAATACACAAAAATAATTAAAATTTGTATGGAAAGAGATATACAAAATACACATAAAATTAGGTAAATTTGTATTGAAATACATATACAAAATACACATAAAATAATGTAAATATGAATGAAAATATATAAACAAATACACTTAAATAACGTAAATTTGTATAAAATATATATGCAAGATACACATTAAATAATGTAAATGTGTATAAAAAAATATATACAAAAAAGAAATAGAATAATGTAAAATCGTATCAAAATAAATACAGAGAATATCAACAAAATAATGTAAATTTGTATGAAAAGAAAGATGCAAAATTCCCATAAAATAGCGCATTTTTTCTAAAAATATATATACCAAAATACACATTAAATATTTAAATTTGTATTGAAATAAATATACAAAATGCATATACAGTAAGGTAAACTTTTATTGAAAGAGATATGCAAAAATACATATAAAACAATGTAAATTTGTTTCAAAATATATATACGAATACACATAAAATAACGTAGATTTCTATAAAAATATATATACAAAATACACATAAAACTAGGTAAATACGTATAAAAAAATGTAAACAAAATACACATAAAATAATATAAATTCGAAACAAAATAAATAAACAAAATATCAATAAAAGAATGTGTATTTGTATAAATATAAATGTACAAAATACACATACAAAATAAACATAAAATAAGGTAAATTTGTAATGAAATATATGTACAAAATACACATAAAATAATGTAAATTTATATGAAAATATATATACAAATACACATAAAACAGCATGAATTTGTATAAAATTATATATTCAAAATAAATATTAAATAATGTAAATGCGTATAAAAATATATATAAAAAGTACATATAAAATAATGTAAATTCGTATCAATATAAATCAACAAAATACCAATAAAATAGTATATATTTGAATGAAAATAGATTTACAAAATACGCATAACATAACTAAAATTTGTATTGAAATATATACAAAAATACATAAAAATAATTTGAGTTTGTATGAAAATAGATATTCAAAATACACATAAAACTAGGTAAATTTCTTTTGAAATATATATACAAAATACCCATAAAATATTGTAAATTTGTGTCAAAATATATAAACAAATACACATAAAATAACTTAAAATAACGTAAATATGTATCAAATATATATGCAAAAAACACATTAAATAATGTAAATATGTATAAAAAATATATACAAAACGCAAATAAAATAATGTAAAATCGTATAAAAAAAAATACAGAAAATATTAATAAAACAATGTAAATTTGTATGAAAATTAAGATGCAAAATACCCATAAAATAACGCATTTTTTATAAAAATATATATACGAAAAAACATAAAATATTTGATTTTGTATTAAAATAAATAGATATACATTCTTTTATTGGTATTTTGTTTATTTATTTTGTTTCGAATTTACATTATTTTATGTGTATTTTGTTTACTTTTTTTTATACGTATTTACTTAATTTTATGTGTATTTAGTATATATATTTTTATAGAAATCTACGTTATTTTATGTGTATTCGTATATATACTTTGAAACAAATTTACATTGTTTTATATGTATTTTTGCATATCTCTTTCAATAGAAGTTTACCTTATTGTATGTGCATTTTGTATATTTATTTCAATACAAATTTAAATATTTTATGTGTATTTTGGTATATATATTTTTATAAGAAATGCGCTATTTGATGGGAATTTTGCATCTTTATTTTCATACAAATTTACATTATTTTATGAATATTCGGTGTATTTATTTTGATACAATTTTACATTATTTTATTTGTTTTTTGTATATATATTTTTGTGTATTTTTGTATATAGTTTTATTCAAATTTAGGTTATTTTATGTACGCATTTACATTATTTAATGTGTGTTTTGTATATATATTTTTATGCAAATTTACTTTATTTTATGTGCATTTTTGTACATATATTTTTATAGAAATTTGCGTTATTTGTATATGTTTTCTCATACAAATTTACATTATTTTATTGCTATTTTGTTTATTTATTTTGATACTAATGAAAATAGATATACAAAATATACCTAAAATAAACTAAATTTGTATTGAAATATATATACAAAATACATAAAATAATGTAAATTTGTATCAAAATATTTTAACAGATGCGCATAAAATAACGTAAATTTGTTTTAAAATATAGAAAATACACATTAAATAATGTAAATATGTATAAAAAAATATATACAAATCACAAATAGATTAATGTAAAATCGTATCAAAATAAATACACAGAATATTAATAAAACAATGTAAATTTGTATGAAAATAAAGATGCAAAATACCCATTAAATAACGCATTTTTTATAAAAATATATATACCAAAATACACATGAAAAAAATTAATTTGTATTAAAATAAATATACAAAATACACATACAATAAGGTAAATCTGTATTGAAATAGATATGCAAAATACATATAAAACAATGTAAATTTGTTTCAAAATATATATACGAATACACATAAAATAACGTAGATTTGTATAAAAATATATATACAAAATACACATAAAATGAAGTAAATACGTATAAGAAAATGTATACAAAATACACATAAAATAATGTAAATTCGTATCAAAATAAATAAACAAAATACCAATAAAAGAATGTGTATTTGTATAAATATAAATATACAAAATACACATAAAATAACGTAAATTTGTATAAAACTATATACAAAAATACACAGAAGTAATTAAATTCGTATGAAAATAGATATACAAAATACAGATAAAATAAGCTAAATTTGAATTGAAATGTATATACAAAATACATAAAATAATGTAGATTTGTATCAAAATATTTATAAAAATACCCATAAAATAACGCATTTTTTTATTTATAAAAATATATATACCAAAATACACATCAAAAAATTAAATTTGTATTAAAATAAATATACAAAAAACACATACAATAAGGTAAATGTGTATTGAAATAGATATGCAAAATACATATAAAACAATGTAAATTTGTTTCAAAATATATATACGAATACACATAAAAAAACGTAGATTTCTATAAAAATATATATACAAAATACACATAAAATGAAGTGAACACGTATAAAAAAATGTATACAAAATACACATAAGATAATGTAAATTCGTATCAAAATAAATATACAAAATACCAATAAAAGAATGTGTATTTGTATAAATATAAATATACAAAAGACACATAAAATAACGTAAATTTATATAAAACTATATACAAAAATACACAGAAGTATTTTAATTTGTATGAAAATAGATATACAAAATAAGGTAAATTCGTTTCAAATTCAATAAACAAAATTCAGATAAAAGAACGTATATTTTTAGAAAAAAATAAATATACAAAATACACATAAAATAACGAAAATTTGTATGAAAATATTTAAAAAAATAATCAAAAATAATTTCAATTTGAATGACAATAAATATACAAAATACACATGTATTTTGTATATCTATTTTCACACAAATTTAATTACTTTTGTGTATTTTTGCATATAGTTTTATATACATTTACGTTATTTTATTTGTATTTTGCATATTTATATTTATACAATACACATTCTTTTATTAGTATTTTGTTTATTTATTTTGATACGAGTTTACATTATTTTATGTGTATTTTGTATACCTTTTTTTATACGTATTTACTTCATTTTATGTGTATTTTGTATATTTATTTTCATAGAAATCAATGCTATTTTATGTGTATTCGTATATATATTTTGAAAAAAATTTACATGGTTTTATACGTATTTTGCATATCTATTTCAATACAAATTTACCTTATTGTATGTGTATTTTGTATATTTATTTTAATACAAATTCAAATATCTTATGTGTGTCTTGGTATATATATTTTTATAAAAAATGCGTTATTTTATGGGTATTTTTCATCTTAATTTTCATACAAATTTACATTATTTTATTAATATTTTGTGTATTTATTTTGATACGATTTTATATTATTCTATTTGTGTTTTGTATATATTTTTTTTATTCATATTTACATTATTTAATGTGTATTTTTTATATATATTTTATACAAATTTACGTTGTTTTAAGTGTATTTGTTTATATATTTTCATTCAAATTTACATTATTTTATGTGTATTTTGTAAATGTATTTCAATACAAATTTACCTAATTTTATGTGTATTTTGTATATTTATTTTCATACAAATTAAAATAATTTTTGTGTATTTTTGTATATAGTTTTATACAAATTTAGGTGATTTTATGTTTATATTGTATATCTATTTTCATACAAATACACATTCTTTTATTGATATTTTGTTTATTTATTTTGACGCGAATTTACATTATTTAATGTGTATTTTATATATATATTTTTATACGTGTTTACATCATTTGATGTGTATTTTGTATATATATTTCTATAGAAATCTACGTTGATTTATTAGTATTCGTATATAGATTTTGAAATAAATTTACACTGTTTTATGTGTATTTTGCATATTTTTTCAATACAAATTTACCTTATTGTATATGCATTTTGTATATTAATTTTAAGACAAATTTAATTATGCTATGTGTATTTTAGTATATGTATTTTTATAAAAATATGCTTTATTTTATGGGTATTTTGCATTTTTATTTTCATACAAATTTACATTATTTTATTTATATTCTGTTTATTTTTTTTGAAACAATTTTACATCATTCTATGTGTATTTTGAATATCTATTTTTATACGTATTTACTTAATTTTATGTGTATCTTGTATATATATTTTTATAGAAATCTACGTTATTTTATGTGTATTCGTATATATATTTTGAAACAAATTTACATTGTTTTATATGTATTTTTGCATATCTCTTTCAATACAAGTTTACCTTATTGTATGTGCATTTTGTATATTTATTTCAATACAAATTTAAATATTTTCGGTGTATTTATTTTGATACAATTTTACATTATTTTATTTGTTTTTTGTATAAATATTTTTGTGTATTTTTGTATATAGTTTTATACAAATTTAGGTTATTTTATGTACGCATTTACATTATTTAATGTGTGTTTTGTATATATATTTATATGCAAATTTACTTTATTTTATGGTTATTTTTGTACATATATTTTTTTAGAAATTTGCGTTATTTAATGTGTATTTGTATATGTTTTCTGATACAAATTTGCATTATGTTATTGCTATTTTGTTTATTTATTTTGATGCGAATGAAAATAGATATACAAAAAATACATAAAATAAACTAAATTTGTATCGAAATGTATATACAAAATACATAAAATAATGTAAATTTGTATCAAAATATTTTAACAGATGCGCATAAAATAACGTAAATTTATTTTAAAATATACAAAATACACATTAAATAATGTAAATATGTATAAAAACATATATACAAAAACAAATAGAATAATGTAAAATCGTATCAAAATAAATACACAGAATATTAATAAAACAATGTAAATTTGTATGAAAATAAAGATGCAAAATACCAATTATATAACGCATTTTTTATAAAAATATATATACCAAAATACTCATGAAAAAATGGATTTGTATTAAAATAAATATATACTAAATACACATACAATAAGGTAAATCTGTATTGAAATAGATATGCAAAATACATATAAAACAATATAAATTTGTTTCAAAATATATATACGAATACACATAAAATAACGTAGATTTGTATAAAAATATATATACAAAATACACAAAAAATTAAGTAAATACGTATAAGAAAATGTATACAAAATACACATAAAATAATGTAAATTCGTATCAAAATAAATAAACAAAATACCAATAAAAGAATGTGTATTTGTATAAATATAAATATACAAAATACACATAAAATAACGTAAATTTGTATAAAACTATATACAAAAATACACAGAAGTAATTAAATTCGTATGAAAATAGATATACAAAATACAGATAAAATAAGCTAAATTTGAATTGAAATGTATATACAAAATACATAAAATAACGTAAATTTGTTTAAAAATATATAAACAAAATACACATTAAGTAATGTAAATACGCATAAAAAATATATACAAAATACACATATAATCATGTAATTCGTATCAAACTAAATAAACAAAATATCAATAAAATAATGTAAATTTGTATGAGAAAACATATACAAATACATATAAAATAATGCTAATTTCTATAAAAATATATGTCCAAAAATGAAAATAAAATAAAGTAACTTTGGATAAAAATATATATACAAAACACACATTAAATAATGTAAATGCGTACGTAAAATAACCTAAATTTGTACGAAACTATATACAAAAATACACAAAAATAATTTAAATTTGTGTGAAAAGAAATATACAAAATACACATAAAATTAGGTTAATTTGTATTGAAATACATATACAAAATACACATAAAATAATGTAAATTTGAAAGAAAATATATAAACAAATACACATATAATAACGTAAATTTGTATGAAATATATATACAAAATACACATTAAATAATGTAAATATGTATAAAAAAATATATACAAAACACAAATAGAATAATGTAAAATCGTATCAAAACATATACACAGAATATTAATAAAATAATGTAAATTTGTATGAAAATTAAGATGCAAAATACCTATAAAATAACGCATTTTTTATAAAATTATTGATACCAAAATACACATAAAATATTTGAGCTTGTATTAAAATAAATATACAAAATGCACATACAATATGGTAAATTTGTATTGAAATAGATATGAAAAATGCATATAAAAATATGTAAATTTGTTTCAAAATATATATACGAATACACATAAAATAACGTAGATTTCTATAAAAATACATATACAAAATACACATAAAATTAAGTAAATACGTATAAAAAAATGTATACAAAATACACATAAAATAATGTAAATTCGTATAAATGTAAATAAACAATATACCAATAAAAGAATGTGTATTTGTATAAATATAAATATACAAAATGCACATAAAATAACGTAAATTTATATAAAACTATATACATAAAAGAACGCAAATTTCTATAAAAATATATGTACAAAAATGAACATTAAATAAATTTGCATAAAAATATATATACAAAACACACATTAGATAATGAAAATGAGTATAAAAATATGTATACAAAATACCTATGAAATAATCTTAATTCGTATCGAGTTAAATTAAGAAATACCAATAAAATCATGTAATTTTGGATGAAAATATATATACAAAATACACATAAAATAACCTAAATACAAATACAAATATACACATAAAATAATTTAAAATTAAATGAAATAAATATACAAAATAAACATAAAATAAGGTAAATTTGTAATGAAATATATGAAAAAATACACATAAAATAATATAAATTTGTATGAAAATATATATACAAATACACATTAAATAACATGAATTTGTATAAAGTTTGTATCAAAATATATACTTATACACAATATAAAATAACGTAATTTTTTTATGAAAATGTATATACAAAATACACATAAAATAATTTAAATACGTAGAAAAATATATATACAAAAAACATATAAAATAGTGTAAATATGTATGAAAATATATAAACAAATACACATAAAATAATGTAAATTTGGATAAAATATATATACAAAATGAACATTAAATAATGTAAATATGTATAAAAAAAATATATACAAAAAACACATTGATTATTTCATAGGTATTTTGTATACATATTTTTATACTAATTTACATTATCTAATGTGTGTTTTGTATATATTTTTTTATGCAAACTAATTTTATGTGCATTTTTGTTCATATATTTTTATAGAAACTTAAAACGTTATTTTATGTGTATTTTGTATATGTTTTCTCATACAAATTTACATTATTTAATTAGTTTTTTGTTTATTTATTTTGATACGAATGACTTGATTATTTGTGTATTTTGTAAATATTTTTTTATACGTATTTACATTACTTAATGTGTATTTTGTTTATATATTTTTACAAATTTACGTTATTATATGTATTTGTTAAAATATTTTGAAACGAATTTACTTTATTTTATGTATTTTGTATATATATTTCAATTCAAATTTAGCTTATTTTGTGTATTTTGTATATCTATTTTCATACAAATTTAATTACTTCTGTGTATTTTGTTTATAGTTTTATACAAATTTACGTTACTTTATGTTTTGTATATTTATATTTATACAAATACACATTCTCTTATTGGTATTTTGTTTATTTATATTTATACTATATTAAATTATTTTATTTGTATTTTGTATAAATTTTTGATTCTTATTTACTTAATTTTATTTGTATTTTTAATATATATATATATATATATATATATATATATATATATATATATATATATATATATATATATATATATATATATATATATATATATATATATATATACGTTTTTTTATGTATTCGTATATATATTTCAAACAAATTTACATTGTTTTATATGTTTTTATCTATTTCAATACAAATTTACCTTATTGTATGTGCATTTTGTATATTTATTTTAATACAAATTCAAATATTTAAGTGTATTTTGGTATATATAATTTTATAAAAAATGCGTTATTTTATAGGTATTTTGCATCTTAGTTTTCATCCAAATGTACATTATTTTATTAATATTCTGTGTATATATTTTGATAAGATTTTATATTATACTATTTGTGTTTGTATATATTTTTTTATACATATTTTCATTATTTAATGTGTATTTTTTATATATTTTATACAAATTAACGTTATTTTAAGTGTATTTGTTTATATAATTTCATTCAAATTTACATTATTTTAAGTGTATTTAGTATATGTATTTCAATACAAATTTACCTAATTTTATGTGTATTTTGTATATTTATTTTCATACAAATTTAAATTATTTTTGTGTTTTTTTGTATATACATATAGTGTAAATTTCTATGAAAATATATATTCAAAATATATATAAAATCATGTAAATAAGTATAAAATATATATAAAAAATGAAAAAAAAAAAAAAAAAATAAAACAAAATTCCGATAAAAGAACGTATATTTGTAGGAAAATAAATATTCAAAATTCACATAAAAATACGAAAATTTGAATAAAAATATATACAAAAAAACAAAACAAAAAAATTCAATTTGTTTGAAAATAGATATACAAAATACACATATAATTAGTTAAATTTGTATCTAAATATGTATGAAATGAAAACAAATTCACATAAAATAATGTACATTTGTATTAAATAGATATACAAAATATACATAGAATAATGTAAAATCGTATTAAAATAAATACACAGAATATCAATAAAATAATGTAATTTTGTATAAAAATAAAGATGCAAAATACCCATAAAATAAAGCATATTTTTTTTTAAAATACATATACAAGAATACACATAGATTAACTAAATTTGTATTAAAATATTAATATACAAAATGCACGTACAATAAGGTAAATTTTTATTGAAAAAATATACAAAATGCACATAAAACAATGTATATTTGTTTCAAAATATATATACGAATACACATAAAATAACGTATATTTCTATAGAAATATATATACAAAATACACATGAAATGACGTAAATACGTATAAAAATATATATACACAATACACATTAAATAATGTAAATTCGCATCAAAATAAATAAACAAAATATCAATAAAAGAATGTGTATTTGTATGAAAATAGATATACAAAATACACATAAAATAATTTAAATTTGTATAAAAATATACATACAAAATACACATAAAACTAGTTAAATTTCTATTGAAATATATATACAAAATGCACATAAAATAATGTAAATTTGAATGAAAATATATAAACAAATACACTTAAAATAATGTAAATTTGTATGAAATATATATAGAAAATACACATTAAATAATGTAAATATGTATAAAAAAATATATACAAAACACAAATAGAATAATGTAAAATAGTATCAAAATAAATACACAAAATATTAATAAAATAATGTAAATTTGTATGAAAATAAAGATGCAAAATACCCATAAAACAACGCATTTTTTTTATGAAAATATATATACCAAAATACACATAAAATATTTAAATTTGTATTACAATAAATATACAAAATGCACATACAATAAGGTAAATTTGTATTGAAATAGATATGCAAAATACACATAAAACAATGTAAATTTGTTTCAAAATATGTATACGAATACACATAAAATAACGTAGATTTGTATAAAAATATATATACAAAATACACATAAAATGAAGTAAATACGTATAAGAAAATGTATAGAAAATACACATAAAATAATGTAAACTCGTATCAAAATAAATAAACTAAATGCCAATAAAAGAATGTTTACTTGTATAAATATAAATATACTAAATACACATAAAATAACGTAAAATTGTATAAAACTATATAAAAAAATAAACAAAAATAATTAAATTTGTATGAAAATAGATATACAAAAGACACATAAAATAAGCTAAATTTGAATTGAAATAAATATAGAAAATACATAAAATAATGTAAATTTGTATCAAAATATATATTCAAATAAACATATAATAACGTAAATTTGTATAAAAATATATAAACAAAATACACATTATATAATGTAAATACGTATAAAAGATATGTACGTAATGTAAAAATTTATAAAATTTAAGATGCAAAATACCCATAAAAAACTCATATTTAAAAAAAATATATACAAAAATACACATAAAATAATTGAATTTGTATAAAAATAAATATACAAAATACACATAGAATAAAGTAGATTTTTATTGAAATAGATATGCAAAAAACACATAAAATAATGAATTTTTTTATCAAAATATATACGAATACACACAATAAAATTACGTAAATTTTTATGAAAATATATATACAAAATACACATAAAATAATGTAAAGACATAGAAAAATATATATACAAAATACACATAAAATAATGTAAATTCGTATCAAAATAAATAAACAAAATTTCCTCTAAAAGAATGTATATTTGTAGGAAAATATATATACAAAATACAAATAAAATAACAAAAAATTGTATAAAAATATATACAAAAATACGCAAAAAATAATTTAAATTTGTTTGAAAATAGATATGCAAAATACACAGGAAATTAGGCAAATTTTTTATTGAAATACATATAAAAAATACACATAAAATAATGTAAATTTGTATGAAAATATATAAACAAATACATATAATATAACGTAAATTTCCATAAAATATATGTACAAAATATACAATAAATAATGTAAATATGTCTAAAAATATATATACAAAATACACAGAATAACGTAAAATCGTATCAAAATAAATACACAGACTATCAATAAAATAATGTAAATTTGTATGAAAATAAAGATGCAAAATACCCATATAATAACGCATATTTGTTTAAAAATATATATACAAAAATACACATAAAATAATTAAATTTGTATCAAAATAAATATACAAAAGGCACATACAATAAAGAAAATTTGTATTGAAATAGATATGCGAAATACACATAAATAATGTAAATTTGCATCAAAATATATATACGAATACACATAAAATAGAGTAAATTTCTATGAAAATATATATTCAAAATACATATAAAATTATGTAAATAAGTATAAAAATATATATATCACATACACCTAAAATAATGAAAATTCGTATCAAAATAAATAAACAAAATTCCGATAAAAGAACGTATATTTGTAGGAAAATAAATATACAAAATACACATAAAATTACGAAAGTTTGAATAAAAATATATACTAAAATACACAAAATTAATTTCCATTTGTATGAAAATAGATATACATAATACACATATAATTAGTTAAATTTGCATTTAAATACATGGACAAAATACACATGAAATAATGTAAATTTGTATGAAATGAAAACAAATTCACATAAAATAACGTTCATTTGTATGAAATATATATACAAAATATACATGGAATAATGTAAAATCGTATCAAAATAAATACACAGAATATCAATAAAATAATGTAAATTTGTATGAAAATAAAGATGCAAAATACTCATAAAATAAAGCATTTTCTTATGAAAATACATATACAAAAATACACATAGAATAATTAAATTTGTATTATTTTATATGTACTTTGTATATATATTTTTATACGCATTTACATTATTTAACATTTATTTAATTTATTTTTATTTTATTCTTGTATCAGTATTTTTATAAACATATATATATATAGATATATATATATATATATATATATATATATATATATATATATATATATATATATATATATATATATATATATATATATATATATATATATATATATATATATATATATATATATATATATATATATATATATATATATATATATATATATATATATATATATATCTATATATATATATATATATATATATATATATATATATATATATATATATATATATATTTATATATATAGATACAAATATTACATTTTATGTGTATTTTGTATATTTATATTTATACAAATACACATTCTTTTATTGGTATTTTGTTTATTTATTTTGATACGATTTTACTTTATTTTATGTGTATTTTGTATTCATTTTTTTATACTTGTTTATTTCGTTTTATGTGTATTTTGTATATATTTTTATAGAAATCTACCTTATTTTATGTGTTTCGTATATATATTTTGAAACAAATTTACATTGTTTTATATGTATTTTGCATATCTATTTCAATACAAACTTACAAAAATGCACATAAAATAAAGTAAATTTGCATTAAAATATATATAAAAAACACACATTAAATAATGTAAATGCGTACA
Source organism: Eriocheir sinensis (assembly GCF_024679095.1). Taxonomy (NCBI): domain Eukaryota; kingdom Metazoa; phylum Arthropoda; class Malacostraca; order Decapoda; family Varunidae; genus Eriocheir; species Eriocheir sinensis. The sequence continues at coordinate 39,879 of NW_026111429.1, read as the reverse complement.
TAAAATAACCTAAATTTGTATAAAACTATATACAAAAATACACAAAAATAATTAAAATTTGTATGAAAAGAAATATACAAAATACACATAAAATTAGGTAAATTTGTATTGAAATACATATACAAAATACACATAAAATAATGTAAATTTGAATGAAAATATATAAACAAATACACTTAAATAACGTTATATGTGCATTTTGTATATTTTTTCAATACAAATTTACCTTATTGTACGTGCATTTTGTATGTTAATTTTAATACAAATTTAATTATTCTATGTGTATTCTTGTATATGTATTTAAAAAAAAAATGTTTTGTTTTATGGGTATTTTGCATCTTTATTTTCATACAAAATTACATTATTTTATTGATATTCTGTGTATTTATTTTGATACGATTTTACATTATTCTATGTATATTTTGTATATCTATTTTATACAAATGTACGTTATTTTATGTGAATTTGTTTTCATTTCATACAAATTTACATTATTTTATGTGTATTTTGTACATATATTTAAATACAAATTTAACTAATTATATGTGTATTTTGTATATCTATTTTCATACAAATTGAAATTTATTTTTTTGTTTTTTTGTATATATTTTTATTCAAATTTTCGTAATTTTATGTATATTTTGTATATTTATTTTCCTACAAATATACGTTCTTTTATCGGAATTTTGTTTATTTATTTTGATTCGAATTTTCATTTTTTTAGGTGTATTTGATATATATATTTTTATACTTATTTACCTAATTTTATATGTATTTTGAATATATATTTTCATAGAAATTTACTCTATATGTATATACAAAAAAACACAAAAGTAATTAAAATTTGTATGAAAATAAATATACAAAATACACATAAAATTAGGTAAATTTGTATTGAAATACATATACAAAATACACTTAAAATAATGTAAATTTGAATGAAATTATATAAACAAATACTCTTAAAATAACGTTAATTTGTATAAAATATATATAAAAAATACACATTAAATAATGAAAATATGTATAAAAAAATATATACAAAACACAAATAGTATGATATAAAATCGTATCAAAATATATGCACAGAATATTAATAAAATAATGTACATTTGTATGAAAACTAAGATGCAAAATACCTATAAAATAACGCATTTTTTATAAAATTATATATACCAAAATACACATAAAATATTTGAATTTGTATTAAAATAAATATACAAAATGTACATACAATAAGGTAAATTTGTATTGAAATAGATATGCAAAAAACATATAAAACAATGTAAATTTGTTTCAAAATATATATAGGAATACACATAAAATTCCGTAGATTTCTATAAATATATATATACAAAATACAAATAAAATTAAGTAAATACGAATCAAAAATGTATGCAAAATACACATAAAATAATGTAAATTCGTATAAATATAAATAAACAAAATACCAATAAGAGAATGTGTATTTGTATAAATATAAATATACAAAATGCACATAAAGTAACGTAAATTTGTATAAAACTATATACAAAAATACACAGAAGTAATTAAATTTGTAAGAAAATAGATATACAAAATACACACAAAATAAGCTAAATTTGAATTGAAATATATATACAAAATACATAAAATAAAGTAAATTCGTTTCAAAATATTTTTAACAAATACACATATAATAACGTAAATTTGTAAAAAAAATATATAAACAAAATACACATTAAGTAATGTAAATACGTATAAAAAATATTTACAAAATATACAAATAATTAAGTCATTCGTATCAAAATAAATAAACAAAAAACTAATTAAATAATGTAAATTTGTATGAGAAAACACATACAAAATACACATAAAATAACGTTTTAAGTTTCTATAAAAATATATGTACAAAAAAGCACATAAAATTAGTTTGCATAAAAAAATATATTCAAAACACACATTAGATAATGTAAATGAGTATAAAAATATGTATACAAAATTCCTATCGAGTTAAATTAAGAAAAACACAATAAAATAATGTAATTTTGGATGAAAATATATATAGGAAACACACATAAAATAATCTAAATACAAATACAAATATACACATTAAATAATTTAAAATTGAATGAAATAAATATACAAAATAAACATAAAATAAAGTAAATTTGTAATAAAATATATGTAAGAATACACATAAAATAATATAAATTTGTATGAAAATATATATACAAATACACATAAAATAACATGAATTTGTATAAAATTTGTTTCAAAATATATACGAATACACACAATAAAATAACGTAAATTTTTATGAAAATGTATATATAAAATACACATAAAATAGTTTAAATACGTAGAAAAATATATATACAAAATACACATAAAATAATGTAAATTCGTAAAAAATTAAATACACAAAATTCCAATAAAAGAATGTATATTTGTAGGAAAATATATATACAAAAAACAAATAAAATAACTAAAATTTGTATAAAAATATATACAAAAATATACAAAAATAATTTAAATTTGTTTGAAAAAAAATATTTAAAATACATATAAAGTTAGGCAAATTTGTATTGAAATACATATACAAAACTCACATAAAATAATGTAAATTTGTATGAAAATATATAAACAAATACATATAAAATCACGTAAATTTGGATAAATATATATATATATATATATATATATATATATATATATATATATATATATATATATATATATATATATATATATATATATATATATATATATATATATATATATATATATATATATATATATATATATATACATTAAATATTTTAAATATGTATAAAAATAGACTATATAATATATATTTTTATTGATATTTGTGTTATTTATGTGTATTTTGTATATGTTTTCTCATAGAAATTTACATTATTTTATTGGTATTTTGTCTATTTATTTTGATACGAATTACATGATTATTTGTGTATTTTTTACATTTTTTTATACGTATTTACATTATTTAATGTGTATTTTGTTTATATATTTATACAAATTACGTTATTATATGTGTATTTTATAGGTATTTTGATACAAATTTACATTATTTTATGTATTTTGTATATATATTTCAATTCAAATTTAGCTTATTTTATGTGTATTTTGTATATCTATTTATTTTAATACAAAATCAAATATTTTATGTTTTTTCGTGTATATATTTTTAAAAAAAATGCGTTATTTTATGGGTATTTTGCATCTTAATTTTCATACAAATTTACATTATTTTATTAATATTTTCTGTATTTATTTTGATACGATTTTACATTATTTTATTTGTGTTTTGTATATATTTTTTTATACATATTTACATTATTTAATGTTTTTTTTGTATATATATTTGATACAAATTTACGTTATTTTAAGTCTATATGTTTATATTTTTTCATTCAAATTTACGTTATTTTATGTGTATTTTGTATATGTATTTCAATACAAATTTACCTATTTTTATATGTTTTTTGTATATTTATTTTCATACAAGTTTAAATTATTTTTGTGTATTCTTGTATATAGTTTTATACAAATTTAGGTTATTTTATGTGTATTTTGTATATCTATTTTCATACAAATACACATTCTTTTCATGATATTCTGTGTATTTATTTTGATATGTTTTTACATTATTCTATGTGTATTTTGTATATATATTTTATATAAAATGTATTTGTTTTCATTTTATACAAATCTACATTATTTTATGTTTTTTTTGTACATGTATTTAAATACAAATTTAACTGGTTATATGTGTATTTTGTATATCTATTTTGTATGTATATTTTCATAGAAATTTTCTCTATTTTATGAGTATTCGTATATATATTTTGATACAAATTTACTTTATTAATGTGTATTTTGCATATCTATTTCAATACAAATTTACTTTATTGTACGTGCATTTTGTATATTTATTTTAATACAAATTTAATTATTTTGTATGTATTTTTGTATATATATTTTTATGCAAATATGCGTTATTATATGAATATTTTGCATCTTTATTTTCATACAAATTTACATTATTTTATTGATATTCTCTTTATTTATTTTGATACGATTTAACATTATTCTATGTGTTTTTTGTATATATTTTTTTATACATATTTACATTATTTAATGTTCATTTTGGGTATATATTTTATCCAAATTTACATTATTTTATGTGTATTTGTTTATACATTTTCATACATATTTACATTATTTTATGTGTTTTTTGTATATATATTTTTCTACGTATTTAAATTATTTTATGTGTATTTTGTATATACATTTTCATAAAAAAATTACGTTATTTTATTGTGTGTATAAGTATATATTTTGATACAAATTTTATACAAATTCATGTTATTTAATGTGTATTTGTATATATATTTTCATACAAATTTATATTATTTTATGTGTATTTTTTCATATTTCATTACAAATTTACCTTATTTTATGTTTATTTTGTATATTTATTTCATTCAATTTTAAATTATTTTATGTGTATATTTGTATTTGTATTTAGGTTATTTTATGTGTATTTTGTATATATATTTTTATCCAAAATTACATTATTTTATTGGTATTTCTTAATTTAACTCGCTACGAATTTAGATTATTTCATAGGTATTTTTTATACATATTTCTATACTCATTTACATTATCTAATGTGTGTTTTGTATATATATTTTTATGCAAATTTATTTAATGTTCATTTTTGTACATATATATTTATAGAAATTTGCGTTATTTTATGTATATAGTTTTATATAAATTTACGTTATTTTATGTGCATTTTGTATATTTATATTTATACAAATACACATTCTTTTATTGGTATATTGTTTATTTACATTTATACGAATTTACATTATTTTATGTGTATTTTGTATACATTTTTTTATACGTATTTACTTAATTTTATGTGTATTTTGTATATGTATTTTTATAGAAATATACGTTATTTTATGTGTATTCGTATATATATTTTGAAACAAATTTACATTATTTTATATGTATTTTGCATATCTATTTCAATACAAATTTACCTTATTGTATGTGCATTTTGTATATTTATTTTAATACAAGTTCAAATATTTTATATTTATTTTGGTATCAATAATTAAAAAAAAATGCGTTATTTTATAGGTATTTTGCATCTTAATTTTCATACAAATTTACATTATTTTATTGATATTCTGTGTATATATTTTGATACGATTTTACATTATTCTATTTGTGTTTTGTATATATTTTTTTTATACATATTTACATTATTTAATGTGTATTTTGTATATATATTTCATACAAATTTACGTTATTATATGTGTATTTGTTTATATATTTTCTTTCAAATTTACATTATTTTATGTTTATTTTGTATATGTATTTCAATACAAATTAACCTAATTTTATGTGTATTTTGTATATTTCTTTTCACAGAAATTAAAATTATTTTTGTGTATTTTTGTATATAGTTTTATACAAATTTAGGTTATTTTACGTACGCATTTACATTATTTAATGTGTGTTTTGTATATATATTTTTATCCAAAGTTACTTTATCTTATTTTCATTTTTGGACATATATTTTTATAGAAATTAGCGTTATTTTATATGTATTTGTATATGTTTTCTCATACAAATTTACATTATTTTATTGAAATTTTGTTTATTTAGTTTGATACGAATTACATGATTATATGTATATTTTGTACATATTTTTTATACGTATTTACATTACTTAATGTGTATTTTGTTTATATATTTATAAACAAATTTACGTTATATAATTTTATAAATATTTTGATACAAATTTACATTATTTTATGTATTTTGTATATACATTTCAATTCAAATTTAGCTTATTTTATCTGTATTTTGTATATCTATTTTCATACGAATTTAATTACTTCTGTGTATTTTTGTATATAGTTTTATACAAATTTACGTTATTTTATGTGTATTTTGTATATTTATATTTATACAAATACACATTCTTTTATTGGTATTTTGTTTGTTTATTTTGATACGAATTTACATTATTTTATGTAAATTTTGTATACATTTTCTTATACGTATTTACTTAATTTTATGTGTATTTTGCATATATATTTTTATACAAATCTACGTTATTTTATGTGTATTCGTATATATATTTTGAAACAAATTTACTTTGTTTTATATGTATTTTGCATATCTATTTCAATACAGATTTACCTTATTGTATGTGTATTTTGTATATTTATCTTAATACAAATTCATTTTTTCATGCGTTTATTGTTATATATATTTAAAAAAAAATGCGTTATTTAATGGGTATTTAGCATCTTTATTTTCATACAAATTTACATTGTTTTATTAATATTCTGTGTATTTATTTTGACACGATTTTACATTATTCTATTTGTTTTTGTATATATTTTTTTATACATATTTACATTATTTAATGTGTATTTTGTATATTTTAAAACAAATTTAAGTTATTTTATGCGCATCTGTTAAAATATTTTGATACAAATTTACATTATTTTATGAATTTTGTATATATATTTCAATGCAAATTTAGTTTATTTTATGTATATTTTGTATATCTATTTTCATTCGTATCAAAATAAATAAACAAAATAGCAATAAAATAATGTAAATTTGTATGAGAAAACATATACAAATACACATAAAATAACGCAAATTTCTAAAAAAATATATGTACAAAAATGCACATAAAATAAAGTAAATTTGCATAAAAATATATATACAAAACACACATTAAATAATGTAAATGCGTACATAAAATAACCTAAATTTGTATAAAGCTATATACAAAAATACACAAAAATAATTAAAATTTGTATGGAAAGAAATATACCTAATACACATAAAATTAGGTAAATTTGTATTGAAATGCACATGCAAAATACACATAAAATAATGTAAATATGAATGAAAATATATAAACAAATACACTTAAATAACGTAAATTTGTATAAAATATATATGCAAGATACACATTAAATAATGTAAATGTGTATAAAAAAATATATACAAAAAAGAAATAGAATAATGTAAAATCGTATCAAAATAAATACAGAGAATATCAACAAAATAATGTAAATTTGTATGAAAAGAAAGATGCAAAATTCCCATAAAATAGCGCATTTTTTCTAAAAATATATATACCAAAATACACATTAAATATTTAAATTTGTATTGAAATAAATATACAAAATGCATATACAGTAAGGTAAACTTTTATTGAAAGAGATATGCAAAAATACATATAAAACAATGTAAATTTGTTTCAAAATATATATACGAATACACATAAAATAACGTAGATTTCTATAAATAAATATATACAAAATACACAAAAAATTAAGTAAATACGTATAAAAAAATGTAAACAAAATACACATAAAATAATGTAAATTCGAATCAAAATAAATAAACAAAATACCAATAAAAGAATGTGTATTTGTATAAATATAAATGTACAAAATACACATACAAAATAAACATAAAATAAGGTAAATTTGTAATGAAATATATGTACAAAATACACATAAAAAAATGTAAATTTATATGAAAATATATATACAAATACACATAAAATACCATGAATTTGTATAAAATTATATATTCAAAAAAAATATTAAATAATGTAAATGCGTATTAAAATATATATACAAAGTACATATAAAATAATACAAATTTAATTATTCTATGTGTATTTTTGTATATGTATTTTCATAAAAAAATGCTTTATTTTATGAGTATTTTGCATCTTTATTTTCATACAAATTTACATTATTTTATTTTGATACGATTTTACATTATTCTATGTATATTTTGTATATATATTTCATACAAATTTACATTATTTTATGTGTATTTTGTACATGTATTTAAATGCAAATTTAACTAATTATATGTGTATTATGTATATCTATTTTCATACAAATCGAAATTAATTTTGTGTATTTTAGTATATATTTTTATTCAAATTTTCGTAATTTTATGTGTATTTTGTATATTTATTTTCCTACAAATATACGTTCTTTTATCGGATTTTTGTTTATTGATTTTGATACGAATTTTCATTATTTTAGGTGTATTTGATACATATATTTTTATACTTATTTACATAATTTTATGTATTTTGAATATATATTTTCATAGAAATTTACTCTATTTTATGTGTATTCGTATATATATTTTGATACAAATTTACATTATTTATGTGTATTTCGCATATCTATTTCAATACAAATTTTCTTTATTGTATGTGCCTTTTGTATATTTATTTTGATACAAATTTAATTATTTTATGTGTATTTTTGTATATATATTTTTAAACAAATATGCGTTATTATATGGGTATTTTGCATCTTTATTTTCATACAAATTTACATTATTTTATTGATAGTCTGTTTATTTATTTTGATACGATTTTACGTTATTCTGTGTATTTTGTATATATATTTTTAGACATATTTACTTTATTTAATGTATATTTTGTACATATATTTTATGGAAATTTACGTTATCTTATGTGTATTTGTTTATATATTTTCATACAAATTTACATTATTTTATGTGTATTTTGTATATGTATATCAATAAAAATTTGCCTAATTTCATGTGTATTTTGCATATCTATTTTCAAACAAATTTAAATTATTTTTGTGTATTTTTGAATATATTTTTTTACAATTTTTTGTTATTTTATTTGTATTTTGTAAATATATTTTCCTACAAATATACATTCTTTTAGAGGAAATTTTGTTTATTTATTTTGATACAAATTTACATTATTTTATGTGTATTTTGTATATATATTTTTCTATGTATTTACATTATTTTATGTGTATTTTGTATATATATTTTCATAAAAATTTACGTAATTTTATTGTGTGTATTCGTATATATTTTGATAAAAAATTTCATTATTTTATGTGTTTTTTGCATATCTATTTCAATAAAAATCTACCTTATTGTATATGTATTTTGTATATTTATTTTAATACAAATTTAATTATTTTATGTGTATTTTTGTATATATTTTTTTTAAATATGAGCTATTTTATGAGTATTTTGCATCTTTAATTTTATAAATTTTTACATTACGTACATATCTTTTATACGTATTAACATTATATTGTACATGTATTTAAATACAAATTTAACTAATTATATGTGTATTTTGAAAAAAAAAATTCATACAAATTGAAAATATTTTTATTTTGTTTTTGTATATATTTTTATACAAATTTTCGCTATTTTATGTGTATTTTGTATATTTATTTTCCTACAAATATACTTTCTTTGATCGGAATTTTGTTTATTTATTTTGATACGAGTTTACATTATTTTAGGGGTATTTGGTATATATATTTTTATATTTATTTACATCATTTTATATGTATTTTGTATGCATATTTTCATAGAAATTTCCTCTATTTTATGTGTATTTGTATATATCTTTTGATACAAATTTACATTATTTATGTGTATTTTGCATATCTGTTTTAATACAAATGTACTTCATTGTATGTGCATTTTATATATTTATTTTAATACAAATTAAATTATTTTATGTGTATTTTTGTATGTAATTTTGTTTATTTATTTTTATACGAATTTACATTATTTTAGGTGTATTTGATATGTATATTTTTATAATTATTTATTTCATTTTATTTGTATTTTGAATATATATTTTCATAGAAATTTACTCTATTTTATGTGTATTCGTATATATATTTTGATACAAATTTACATTATTTATGTGTATTTTGCATATCTATTTCAATACAAATTTACCATATTGTATGTGTATTTTGTATATATATTTTAATACAAATCTAATTATTTTATGTGTATTTTTGTAAAATTATGCGTTATTATATGGGTATTTTGCATCTTTATTTTCATACAAATTTTCATTATTTTATTGATATTCTGTTTATTTATTTTGATACGATTTTACATTATTTTATGTGTATTTTGTATATATATTTTTATACACATTTACATTATTTAATGTATATTTTGTATATATATTTTATATAAATTTAAGTTATTTTATGTGTATTTGTTTATATATTTTCATACAAATTTACAATATTTTATGTGTATTTTGTATATGTATTTCAATACAAATTTGCCTAATTTTATGTGTATTTTGCATATCTATTTTCAAAAAAATTTAAATTATTTTTATATATTTTTGTATATATTTTTATACAAATTTTAGTTATTTTATTTGTATTTTGTACATATATTTTCCTACAAATATACATTCTTTTAGTGGAATTTGTTTCATTTATTTTCATAAGAATTTACATTATTTTATGTGCATTTTTGTATATATATTTTTCTACGTATTTACATTATTTTATGTGTATTTTTTATACATATTTTCATAAAAAATTACGTTATTTTATTGTGTGTATTCGTATATGTTTTGATCCAAATTTACATTATTTTATGTTTATTTTGCATATCTATTTCAATATAAATTTACCTTATTGTGTGTGTATTTTGTAGATTTATTTTAATACAAATTTAATTATTTTATGTGTACTTTGTATATATTTTCTTATACGTATTTACTTTATTTCATGTGTATTTTGTATATATATTTTTATAGTAATCTACTTTATTTTATGTGTATTCGTATATATATTTTGAAGCAAATTTACATTGTTTTATATGTATTTAGAATATCTATTTCAATACGATTTTACCTTATTGTATGTGCATTTTGTATATATATTGTAATACAAATTTAAATATTTTATTATTTTGGTATATATATTTTTATAAAAAGAGTTTTTATACAAATTTACAATATTTTATGTGTATTTTGTATATCTATTATCCTACAAATACACATTCTTTTATTGATATTTTGTTTATTTATTTTGACGCGAATTTACATTATTTAATGTGTATTGTGTATATGTATTTTTATACGTATTTACGTCATTTCATGTGTATTTTGTATATATATTTCTATAGAAATATATGTTATTTTATGTGTATTCGTATATATATTTTGAAACGAATAAACATTGTTTTATGTGCATTTTGCATATTTTTTGAATACGAATTTAATTATTGTACGTGCATTTTGTATACTAATTTTAATACAAATTTAATTATTCTATGTGTATTTTTGTATATGTATTTTTATAAAAATAAGCTTTATTTTATGGGTATTTTGCATCTTTATTTTCACACAAATTTACATTATTTTATTGATATTCTGTGTATTTATTTTGATACGATTTTACATTATTCTATGTATATTTTGTATATATATTTCATACAAATGTACGTTATTTTATGTGAATTTGTTTTCATTTCATACAAATTTACATTATTTTATGTGTATTTTGTACATGTATTTATATTCGAATTTAACTAATTATATGTGTATTATGTATATCTATTTTCATACAAATTGAAATTAATTTTGTGTATTTTATTATATATTTTTATTCAAATTTTTGTAATTTTATGTGTATTTTGTATATTTATTTTCCTACAAATATACGTTCTTTTATCGGAATTTTGTTTATTGATTTTGATACGAATTTTCATTATTTTAGGTGTATTTGATATATATATATATATATATATATATATATATATATATATACATATATATATATATATATATATAGATATATATATAGATATATATATATATATATATATATATATATATTTTTATACTTATTTACATAATTTTATATGTATTTTTAATATATGTTTTCATAGAAATTTACTCTATTTTATGTGTATTCGTATATATATTTTGATACAAATTTACATTATTTATGTGTATTTCGCATATCTATTTCAATACAAATTTTCTTTATTGTATGTGCCTTTTGTATATTTATTTAGATACAAATTTAATTATTTTATGTGTATTTTTGTATATATATTTTTAAACAAATTTGCGTTATTATATGGGTATTTTGCATCTTTATTTTCATACAAATTTACATTATTTTATTGATAGTCTGTTTATTTATTTTGATACGATTTTACGTTATTCTGTGTATTTTGTATACATATTTTTAGACATATTTACCTTATTTAATGTATATTTTGTACATATATTTTATGGAAATTTACGTTATCTTATGTGTAATTGTTTATATAGTTTCATACAAATTTACATTATTTTATGTGTATTTTGTATATGTATTTCAATAAAAATTTGCCTAATTTCATGAGTATTTTGCATATCTATTTTCAAACAAATTTAAATTATTTTTGTGTATTTTTTTATATATTTTTATACAAATTTTTGTTATTTTATTTGTATTTTGTAAATATATTTTCCTACAAATATACATTCTTTTAGAGGAAATTTTGTTTATTTATTTTGATACGAATTTACATTATTTTATGTGTATTTTGTATATATATTTTTCTATGTATTTACATTATTTAATGTGTATTTTGTATATATATTTTCATAAAAATTTACGTTATTTTATTGTGTGTATTCGTATATATTTTGATACAAATTTACTTTATTTTATGTGTTTTTTGCATATCTATTTCGATAAAAATCTACCTTATTGTATGTGCATTTTGTGTATTTATTTTAATACAAATTTAATTATTTTACGTGTATTTTTGAATATATATATTTTTTTAAATATGAGTTATTTTATGGTTATGTTGCATCTTTAATTTTATAAATTTTTACATTACGTACATATCTTTTATTCGTATTTACATTATTTAATGTGTATTTTGTTTATATATTTTTATACAAATTTACGTTATTATATGTGTATTTGAATATATATTTTGATACAAATTTACATTATTTTATGTATTTTCTATATTTATTTCAATTCAAATTTAGCTTATTTTATGTGTCTTTTGTATATCTATTTTCATACAAATTTTTTTTTTTGTTTATCTTTGTATATAGTTTTATACAATTTTACGTTATTTTATGTGTATTTTGTATATTTATATTTATACAAGTACACATTCTTTTATTGGCATTTAGTTTATTTATTTTGATACATATTTATATTATTTTATGTGTATTTTGTATTCATTTTCTTATACGTATTTACTTCATTTTATGTGTATTTTGTATATATATTTTTATAGAAATCTACGTTATTTTATGTGTATTCGTATATATATTTTGAAAGAAATTTACATTGTTTTATATGTATTTTGCATATCTATTTCAATACAAATTTAACTTATTGTATGTGCATTTTGTATATCTATTGTAATACAAATTAAAATATTTTATGTGTATTTTGGTATATATATTTTCATAAAAAATGCGTTGTTTTATGGGTATTTTGCATCTTTATTTTTATACAAATTTACATTATTTTATTAATATTCTGTGTATTTATTTTGATACTATTTTACATTATTCTATTTGTCTTTTGTATATATTTTTTTATACATATTTACATTATTTAATGTGTATTTTATATATATATATATATATATATATATATATATATATATATATATATATATATATATATATATATATATATATACATATATATATTTCATACAAATTTACGTTTTTTTAAGTGTATTTGTTTATATATTTTCATTCAAATTTACATTATTTTATGTGTATTTTGTATATGTATTTTAATACAAATTTACCTAATTTTATGTGTATTTTGTATATTAATTTTCATAAAAATTTAAATTATTTTTTGTGTATTTTTGTTTAGAGTTTTATACAAATTTACAATATTTAATGTGTATTTTGTATATCTATTTTCATACAAATACACATTCTTTTATTGATATTTTGTTTATTTATTTTGACACGAATATACATTATTTAATGTGTATTGTGTATATATATTTTTATACGTATTTACGTCATTTTATCTATTTTTTGTATATATATTTCTATAGAAATCTACGTTATTTTATGTGTATTCGTATATATATTTTTTAACAAATATACATTGTTTTATGTGTATTTTGCATATTCTTTCAATACAAATTTACCTTATTGTATGTGCATTTTGTATATATATATATATATATATATATATATATATATATATATATATATATATATATATATATATATATATATATATATATATATATATATATATATATATATATATATATATATATATATATATATATATATATATATATATATATATATATATATTTTATATATATATATATATATATATATATATATATATTTACATATATATATATATTATATATATGTATATTGTATATATTCTACGTATTTACATTATTTTATGTGTATATTTTATATATCTATTTCAATACAAATTTAATTATAGTATGTGTATTTTGTATATTTATTTTAATACAAATTTAATTATTTTATGTGTATTTTGTATATCTATTTTCATACAAATTTAATTACTTTTGTGTATTTTTGTATATACTTTTATATCAATTTACGTTATTTTATGTGTATTTTGTATATTTATATTTATACAAATACACATTCTTTTATTAGTATTTTGTTTATTTATTTAGATACGAGTTTACACTATTTTATGTGTATTTTGTACTCATTTTTTTATACGTATTTACTTCATTTTATGTGTATTTTGTATATATATCTTTATAGAAATCTGCGTTATTTTATGTGTTTTCGTATATATATTTTGAAACAAATTTACTTTGTTTTATATGTATTTTGCATATCTATTTCAATACAAATTTACCTTATTGTGTGTGCATTTCGTATATTTATTTTAATACAAATTCAAATATTTTATGTGTGTTTTGGATTATATATTTTTATAAAAAAATGCATTATTTTATGGGTATTTTGCATCTTTATTTTCATGCAAATTTATGTTATTTTATTAATATTCTGTGTATTTATTTTGATACGATTTTACATTATTCTATTTCTGTTTTGTATATATTTTTTCATACATATTTACATTATTTAATGTGTATTTTGTAGATATATTTCATATAATTTTACGTTATTTTAAGTGTATTTGTTTATATATTTTCATTCAAACTTACATTATTTTATGTGTATTTTGCATATCTATTTTCAAACAAATTTAAATAGTTTTTGTGTGTTTTTGTATATATTTTTATACAAATTTTAGTTATTTTATTTGTATTTTCTATATATATTTTCTTACAAATATACATTCTTTTATTGGAATTTTATCTATTTATTCTGATACGAGTTTACTTTATTTTATGTGTATTTTGTATATAAATTTTTCTACGTATTTACATTATTTTATGTGTATATTGTGTATATATTTTCATAAAAATTTACTTTATTTTATTGTGTGTATTCAAATATAATTTGATACAAATTTTATACAAATTCATGTTATTTTATGTGTATATGTATATATATTTTCATAGAAATCTACATTATTTTATGTGCATTTTTACATATATTTTATTACAAATTTACCTTATTTTATGTTTATTTTGAATATTTATTTCCTTCAATTTAAAATTATTTTATGTGTATATATATATATATATATATATATATATATATATATATATATATATATATATATATATATATATATATATATATATATATATATATATATATATATATATATATATATATATATATATATATATATATATATATATATATATATATATATATATTTTTATATATATTTTCATCAAAAATTACATTATTTTATTGGCATTTTGTTAGTTTAATTCGATACGAATTTAAATTATTTCATAGGTATTTTGTATACATATTTTTATGCGCATTTACATTATTTAATGTGTGTTTTGTATATTTATTTTTATGCAAATTTACTTTATTTTATGTGTATTTGTATAAATATAAATATACAAAATGCACATAAAATAAGGTAAATTTATATAAAACAATATACAATGATACACAAAAGTAATTAAATTTGTATGAAAAAAGATATACAAAATACACACAAAATAAGCTTAATTTGAATTGAAATATAGGTGCAAAATACATAAAATAAAGTACATTTGTATCAAAGTATTTTTACAAATACACATATAATTACGTAAATTTTATATAAAATTATATAAACAAAATACATATTAAATAATGTAATTACGTATAAAAAAATATATACAAAATACACATATAATCATGTAACTCGTATCAAAATAAATAAACAAAATAACAATAAAATAATGTAAATTTTTATGAGAAAACATACAAAATACACATAAAATAAATAAATTTCTATAAAAATATATGTACAAAAATGCACATAAAATTAATTTGCATTAAAAAATATATACAAAACACACATTACATAATGTAAATGAGTATAAACATATGTATACAAAATACCTATGAAAAAATCTAAATTCGTATCGAGTTAAAGAAAATACCAATAAAATAATGTAATTTTGGATGAAAATATATATAGAAAATACACATAAAATTACGTAAATACAAATACAAATATACACATAAAATAATTTAAAATTGAATGAAATAAATATAAAAAATAATCATAAAAAAAGGTAAATTTGTAATGAAAAATATGTAAAAATACACGTAAAATAATATAAATTTGTATGAAAATATATATACAAATACACATAAAATAACATGAATTTGTATAAAATTTGTATAAAAAAAATAGGAATAATCACAATAAAATAATGTAAATTTTTATTAAAATATATATACAAAATACACATAAAATAATGTAAATACGTAGAAAAATATATATACAAAATACACATAAAATAATATAAATACGTAGAAAAATATATATACAAAATACACATAAAATAATGTAAACTCATATCAAAATAATTAAACAAAATTATAATAAAAGATTGTATATATTTGTAGGAAAATATATATATATACAAAATACAAAGAAAATAACTAAAATTTGTATAAAAATTAATACAAAAATACACAAAAACAATTTAAATTTGTTTGAAAATAGATATGCAAAATACACATAAAGTTATGCAAATTTGTATTGAAATACATATACAAAATACACATAAAATAATGTAAATTTGGATGAAAATATATAAACAAATACACATAAAATAACGTAAATTTGGATAAAATATATATACAAAATATACATTAAATAATGTAAATATGTATAAAAATATATATACAAAATACACATAGAATAATGTTAAATCGTATCAAAATAAACAGAATATCAATAAAATAATGTAAATATATTCAAAAATATGAAATAATTAAATTTGTATTGAAATAAATATACAAAATATATACAAATAAATAAAATATATAATAAAAATATGAAATAAAATAATAATAATAATGTATCAAAAAAAATATATATACGAATACACATAAAATAGAGTAAATTTCTATGAAATATATATACAAAATACATATAATAATGTAAATCGTATCAAAATAAATAAACACAATTACGATAAAATATCGTATATTTGTATGAAAATAGATATACAAAATACACATAAAATAACTCATATTTAAAAAAAATATATACAAAAATACACATAAAATAATTAAATTTGTATTAAAATAAATATACAAAATACACATATAATTAGTTACATTTGTACAAATTTGTACATGTACAAAATACACATAAAATAATGAAAATTTGTATGAAATGAAAACAAATACACATAAAATAACGTACATTTGTATTAAATATATATACAAAATTCACATTGAAAATAATGTAAAATCGTATCAAAATAAATACACAAAATATCAATAAAATAATGTAAATTTGTATGAAAATAAAGATGCAAAATACCAATAAAATAAAGCATATTTTTATAAAAATACATATACATAAATACACATTCAATAATTAAATTTGTAGTAAAATTAATATACAAAATGCACATACAATAAGGTAAATTTTTATTAAAAAAATATGCAAAATACACATAAAACAATGTAAATTTGTTTCAAAATATATATACGAATGCACATAAAATAATGCAGATTTCTATAGAAATATATATACAAAATACACTTGAGATGCTGTAAATACGTATAAAAATATATATACAAAATAGACATTAAATAATGTAAGCTCGTGTCAAAATAAATAAACAAAATATCAATAAAAGAATGTGTATTTGTATGAAAATAGATATACAAAATACACATAAAATATCCTAAATTTGTATAAAACTATATAAAAAATACACAAAAATAATTTAAATTTGTTTGAAAATAAGTATACAAAATACACATAAAATTAGGTAAATTTGTATTGAAATACATTTACAAAATACACATAAAATAATGTAAATTTGAATGAAAATACATAAACAAATACACTTAAAATAACGTAAATTTGTATGAAATATATATATAAAATACACATTAAGTAATGTAAATATGTATAAAAAAATATATATACAAAACCCAAATAGAATAATGTAAAATCGTAACAAAATAAATAAACAGAATATTAATAAAATAATGTAAATTTGTATGAAAATAAAGGAGCAAAATACCCATAAAATAACGCTTTTTTTTTTTAAATATATATACCAAAATACATATAAAAATTTTAAATTTGTATTAAAATAAATATACAAAATGCACATACAATAAGGTAAATTTATATTGAAATAGATATGCAAAATACATATAAAACAATGTAAAATTTGTTTCAAAATATATATACGAATACACATAAAATAACGTAGATTTCTATAAAAATATATATACAAAATACACATAAAATGAAGTAAATACGTATAAAAAAAATGTATACAAAATACACATAAAATAATGCAAATTCGTATCAAAATAAATAAACAAAATTCTAATAAAAAAAATGCGTATTTGTATTAAAATAAATATACAAAATACATATAAAATATCGTAAATTTATATAAAGCTATATATAAAAATAAACAAAAGTAGTTAAATTTGTATGAAAATAGATATACAAAATCCACATAAAATAAAATAAATTTGAATTGAAATATATATATATATATATATATATATATATATATATATATATATATATATATATATATATATATATATATATATATATATATATATATATATATATATATATATATATATATATATATATATATATATATATATATATATATATATATATATATTTTTTATATTTATTTTCATAATACAAATTTACATTATTTTATTAATATTCTGTGTATTTATTTTGATACGATTTTACATTATTCTATTTGTGTTTTGTATATATTTTTTTATTCAAATTTACGTTATTTTAATTGTATTTGTTTATGTATTTTCATTCAAATTTACATTATTTTATGTGTATTTTGTATATATATATTTATACGTATTTACATCCTTTCATGTGTATTTTGTATATTTATAAAAAATGCGTTATTTTATGGGTATTTTGCATCTTTATTTTCATACAAATTTACATTATTTTATTTACATTCTATGTATTTATTATGATTCGATTTTACATTATTCTATTTCTGTTTTGTATATATATTTTTTATACATATTTACAAAACACAAATAGAATGATGTAAATATTAATAAAATAATGTAAATTTGTATGAAAATTAAGATGCAAAATACCCATAAAATAACGCATTTTTTATAAAAATATATATACGAAAACACATAAAATATCTGATTTTGTATTAAAATAAGTATACAAAATGCACATACAATAAGGTAAATTTGTATTGAAATAGATACGCAAAATACATATAAAACAATGTAAATTTGTTTCAAAATATATAAAGGAATACACCTAAAATAACGTAGATTTCTATAAAAATATACATACAAAATACACATATAATTAAGTAAATACGTATAAAAAAATGTATACAAAATACACATAAAACAATGTAAACTCGTATCAAAATAAATAAAAAAAATACTAATAAAAGAATGTGTGTTTGTATAAATATAAATATACAAAATACACATAAAATAACGTAAATTTATATAAAACTATGTACAAAAATACATAAAAGTAATTAAATTTGTATTAAAATAGATATACAAAATACACATAAAATAAGCTAAATTTGAATTGAAATCTATATACAAAATACATAAAATAATGTAAATTTTTATCAAAATACACATATAATAACGTAAATTTGTAAAAAAATATATAAACAAAATACACATTAAATAATGTAAATACGTATAAAAAAAAGTACATAATACACAAACAATCATGTAATTCGTATCAAAATAAATAGACAAAATACCAATAAAATAATGTAAATTTCTATGAGAAAACATATACAAAATACACATAAATAACGCAAATGTCAATAAAAATATATATAATATAATATATTTTTATACATATTTAAAATATTTTATGTATATTTTGTATATATATATTTTATCCAAATTTACGTAATTTTATGTGTATTTATATATATTTTTATACAAATTTACATTATTTTATGTGAGTTTTGTATATGTATTTCAATACAAATATGCCTAACTTTATGTGTATTTTGCATATCTATTTTCAAACAAATATAAATTATTTATGTGTATTTTTGTATATATTTTTATACAAATTTTAGTTATTTTATTTGTTTTTTGTATATATATTTTCCTACAAATACACATTCTTTTATTGGAATTTTGTGTATTTATTTTGTTACGAGTTTACATTATTTTATGTGTATTTTGTATATATATTTTTCTACGTATTTAAATTATTTTATGTGTATTATATATATACATTTTCATAAAAATTTACGTTATTTTATTGTGTGTATTCGTATATATTTTGAAACAAATTTTATACAAATTCATGTTATTTTATGTGTATTTGTATATATATTTTCATACAAATTGATATTATTTTATGTGTATTTTTACATATATTTTATTACAAATTTACCTTGTTTTATGTTTATTTTGTATATTTATTTAATTCAATTTTAAATTATTTAATGTGTTTATTTGTATTTGTATTTAGGTTATTTTATGCGTGTTTTCCATATAAATTACATTAATTTATTGTTATTTTCTTAATTTAACTCGATACAAATTTAGATTATTTCATAGGTATTTTGTATACATATTTTTATACTCATTTACATTATCTAGTGTGTGTTTTGTATATATATTTTTTATGCAAATTAATTTTATGTGCATTTTTGTACATATATTTTTATAGAAATTTGCGTTATTTTATGTGTATTTTGTATATGTTTTCTCATACAAATTGACATTATTTAATTAGTTTTTTGTTTATTTATTTTGATACGAATGACATGATTATTTGTGTATTTTGTACATATTTTTTTTTATGCGTATTTACATTACTTAATGTGTATTTTGTTTATATATTTTTATACAAATTTACGTTAGTATATGTGTATTTGTTAAAAATATTTTGAAACAAATTTACTTTATTTTATGTATTTTGTATATATATTTCAATTCAAATTTAGCTTATTTTGTGTGTATTTTGTATATCTATTTTCATACAAATTTAATTACTTCTGTGTATTTTTGTATATAGTTTTATACAAATTTACGTTATTTTATGTGCATTTTGTATATTTATATTTATACAAATACACATTCTTTAATTGGTATTTTGTTTATTTATATTTATACGAATTTACATTATTTTATGTGTATTTTGTGTACTTTTTCTATTCGTATTTACTTAATTTTATGTGTATTTAGTATATATATTTTTATAGAAATCTACGTAATTATATATGTATTCGTATATATATTTTGAAACAAATTTACATTGTTTGATATGTATTTTGCATATCTATTTCAATACAAATTTACCTTATTGTATGTCCATTTTGTATATTTATTTTAATACAAATTCAAATATTTTATGTGTATTTTGGTATATATAATTAAAAAAAAAAAGCGTTATTTTATAGGTATTTTGCATCTTAGTTTTCATACAAATTTACATTATTTTATTAATATTCTGTGTATATATTTTGATACGATTTTATATTATACTATTTGTGTTTTGTATATATTTTTTATACATATTTTCATTATTTAATGTGTATTTTTTATATATATTTTATACAAATTTACGTTATTTTAAGTGTATTTCTTTATATAATTTCATTCAAATTTACATTATTTTAAATGTATTTTGTATATGTATTTCAATACAAATTTACCTAATTTTATGTGTATTTTGTATATTTATTTTCATACAAATTTAAATTATTTTTGTGTTTTTTTGTATATAGTTCTATACAAATTTAGGTTATGTTATGTGTATTTTCTATATCTAGTTTCATACAAATACACATTCTTTTATTGATATTTTGTTTATTTATTTTGACGCGAGTTTACATTATTTAATGGCTTCCTACAAATGAATAGACCATTTATTATTATTATTATTATTTTATTGCTATTTTGTTTATTTATTTTGATACGAATTACATGATTATATGTGTATTTTGCACATGTTTTTTATACGTGTTTACATTATTTAATGTGTATTTTGTTTATATATTTTTAAACAAATTAAAGTTATTAAATGTGTATTTGTGTAAATATTTTGATACAAATTTACATTATTTTATGTATTTTGTATATACATTTCAATTCAAATTTAACTGATTTTATTTTTATTTTGTATATATATTTTCATACAAATTTAATTACTTCTGTGTATTTTTGTATATAGTTTAATACAAATTTACGTTATTTTATGTGTATTTTGTATATTTATATTTATACAAATACACATTCTTTTATTGGTATTTTGTTTATTTATTTTGATACGAATTTACATTATTTTATGTGTATTTTGTATACATTTGTTTATACGTATTTACTTCTTTTTATGTGTATTTTGTATATATTTTTATAGAAATCTACGTTATTTTGTGTATATTCGTATATATATTTTGAAACAAATTTACATTGTTTTATATGTATTTTGTATATTTATTTCAATACAAATTTACCTTATTGTATGTGCATTTTGTATATTTATTTTAATACAAATTCAAATATTTTATGTGTATTTTGGTATATATATTTAAAATTTGCATCTTAATTTACATACAAATTTACATTATTTTACTAAGATTCTGTGTATTTATTTTGATAATATTTTACATTATTCTATTTGTGTTTTGTATATATATATTTTTTATACATATTTACATAATTTAATGTGTATTTTTTATATATATTTTATACAAATTTACGTAATTTTAGGTGTATTTTTTATATATTTTCATTCAAATTTAAATATTATTTTATGTGTATTTTGTATATGTATTTCAATACAAATCTACCTAATTTTATGCATATTTTGTACATGTATTTAAATACAAATTTATTTAATTATATGAGTATTTTGTATATCTTTTTTCATACAAATTGAAATTAATTTTGTGTATTTTTGTATATATTTTTATACAAATATATTTTGTATATTTATTTTCCTACATATATACGTTCTTTTATCGTAATTTTGTTTATTTATTTTTATACGAATTTACATTATTTTAGGTGTATTTGATATGTATATTTTAATACTTTTTTATATCATTTTATTTGTGTTTTGAATATATATTTTCATAGAAATTTACTCTATTTTATGGGTATTCGTATATATATTTTGATACAAATTTACATTATTTATGTTTATTTTGCATATCTATTTCAATACAAATTTACCATATTGTATGTGTATTTTGTATATTTATTTTAATACAAATTTAACTATTTTATGTGTATTTTTGTAAAATTATGCGTTATTATTTGGGTATTTTGCATCTTTATTTTCATACAAATTTACATTATTTTATTGATATTTTGTTTATTTATTTTGATACGATTTTACATTATTCTATGTGTATTTTGTATATATATTTATATACACATTTACATTATTTAATGTATATTTTGTATATATATTTTATATAAATTTACGCTATTTTATGTGTATTTGTTTATATATTTTCATACAAATTTACAATATTTTATGTGCAATTTGTATATGTATTTCAATACAGATTTGCCTAATTTTATGTGTATTTTGCATATCTATTTTCAAACATTTAAATTATTTTTATGTATTTTTTATATATTTTTATTCAAATTTTAGTTATTTTATTTGTATTTTGTTTTTATATTTTCCTACAAATATACATTCTTTTCGTGGAATTTTGTTCATTTATTTTCCTCAGAATTTACATAATTTTATGTGTATTTTGTATATATATTTTTCTACGTATTTACATTATTTTATGTGTATTTTTTATATATATTTTCATAAAAATTTACGTTATTTTATTGTGTGCATTCGTATAATATGTTTTGATACAAATTTACATTATTTTATGTTTATTTTGCATATCTATTTCAATATAGATTTACCTTATTGTATGTGTATTTTGTAGATTTATTTTAATACAAATTTAATTATTTTATGTGTACTTTGTATACATTTTCTTATACGTATTTACTTCATTTAATGTGTATTTTGTATATATATTTTTATAGTAATCTACGTTATTTTATGTGTATTAGTATATATATTTTGAAGCAAATTTACATTGTTTTATATGTATTTAGCATATCTATTTCAATATAAATCTACCTTATTGTATGTGCATTTTATATATTTATTGTAATACAAATTTAAATATTTTATTATTTTGGTATATATATTTTTATAAAAATAGTTTCATATAAATTTAAAATATTTTATGTGTATTTTGTATATCTATTTTCATACAAATACACATTTTTTATTGATATTTTGTTTATTTATTTTGACGCGAATTCACATTATTTAATGTGTATTGTGTATATATATTTTTATACGTATTTACGTCATTTCATGTGTATTTCGAATATATATTTCTATAGAAATATATGTTATTTTATGTGTATTCGTATATATATTTTGAAACAAATATACATTGATTTATGTGCATTTTTCATATTTTTTCAATATAAATTTACCTTATTGTACGTGCATTTTATTTTATTTTATGGGTATTTTGCATCTTTATTTTCATACAAATTTACATTATTTTATTGATATTCTGTGTATTTATTTTGATACGATTTTACATTATTCTATGTATATTTTGTATATATATTTCATACAAATGAACGTTATTTTATGTGAATTTGTTTTCATTTCATACAAATTTACATTCTTTTATGTGTATTCGTATATATATTTTGATACAAATTTACATTATTTATGTGTATTTCGCATATCTATTTCAATACAAATTTTCTTTATTGTATGTGCCTTTCGTATATTTATTTTGATGCAAATTTAATTATTTTATGTGTATTTTTGTCTATATATTTTTATACAAATATGCGTTATTATATGGGTATTTTGCATCTTTATTTTCATACAAATTTACATTATTTTATTGATTGTCTGTTTATTTATTTTGATACGATTTTACGTTATTCTGTGTATTTTGGGTATATATTTTTAGACATATTTACATTATTTAATGAATATTTTGAACATATATTTTATGTAAATTTACGTTATCTTATGTGTATTTGTTTATATATTTTCATACAAATTTACATTATTTTATGTGTATTTTGTATATGTATTTCAATAAAAATTTGCCTAATTTCATTTGTATTTTGCATATCTATTTTCAAACAAATTTATTTTTATACAAATTTTTTTTATTTTATTTGTATTTTGTATATATATTTTCCTACACATATACATTCTTTTAGAGGAAATTTTGTTTATTTATTTTGATACGAATTTACATTATTTTATGTGTATTTTGTATATATATTTTTCTATGTATTTACATTATTTTATGTGAATTTTGTATATATATTTTCATAAAAATTTACGTAATTTTATTGTGTGTATTCGTATATATTTTGATAAAAATTTTCATTATTTTATGTGTTTTTTGCATATCTATTTCAATAAAAATCTACCTTATTGTATGTGTATTTTGTTTATTTATTTTAATAGAAATTTAATTATTTTATGTGTATTTTTGTATATATTTTTTTTTTAAATATGAGATATTTTATGGGTATTTTGCATCTTTAATTTTATAAATTTTTACATTACGTACATATCTTTTATACGTATTTATATTATATAATGTGTATTTTGTTTATATATTTTTATACAAATTTACGTTATTATATGTGTATTTGAATATATATTTTGATACAAATTTACATTATTTTATGTATTTTCTATATTTATTTCAATTCAAATTTAGCTTATTTTATGTGTCTTTTGTATATCTATTTTCATACAAATTTAATTATTTTTGTTTATTTTTGTATATAGTTTTATACAATTTTACGTTATTTTATGTGTATTTAGTATATTTATATTTATACAAGTAAACATTCTTTTATTGGCATTTAGTTTATTTATTTTGATACGAATTTACATTATTTTATGTGTATTTTGTATACATTTTCTTATACGTATTTACTTCATTTTATGTGTATTTTGTATATATATTTTATAGAAATGTACGTTATTTTATGTGTGTTCGTATGTATATTTTGAAACAAATTTACAATGTTTTATATGTATTTTGCATATCTATTTCAATACAAATTTACCTTATTGTATGTGCATTTTGTATATTTATTGTAATACAAATTTAAATATTTTATGTGCATTTTGGTATATATATTTTCATAAAAAATGCGTTGTTTTATGGGTATTTTGCATCTTTATTTTCATACAAATTTACATTATTTTATTAATATTCTGTGTATTTATTTTGATACTATTTTACATTATTCTATTTGTGTTTTGTATATATTTTTTTATACATATTTACATTATTTAATGTGTATTTTCTATATATATTTCATACAAATTTTCGTAATTTTAAGTGTATTTGTTTATATATTTTTACTCAAATTTACATTATTTTATGTGTATTTTGTATATGTATTTCAATAGAAATTTACCTAATTTCATGTGTATTTTGTATATATATTTTATACAAATTTAAATTATTTTTTGTGTATTTTTGTATAGAGTTTTATACAAATTTACAATATTTTATGTGTATTTTGTATATCTATTTTCATTCAAATACACATTCTTTTATTGATATTTTGTTTATTTATTTTGATGCGAATTTACATTATTTAATGTGTATTGTGTATATATATTTTTATACGTATTCACGTCATTTCATGTGTATTTTGTATATATATTTCTATAGAAATATACGTTATTTTATGTGTATTCGTATATATATTTTGAAACAAATATACATTGTTTTATGTGCATTTTGCATATTTTTTCAATACAAATTTACTTTATTGTACGTGCATTTTGTATATTAATTTTAATACAAATTTAGCTATTCTATGTGTATTTTTGTATATGTATTTTTATAAAAATATGGTTTATTTTATGGGTATTTTCCATCTTTATTTTCATACAAAATTACATTATTTTATTGATATTCTGTGTATTTATTTTGATACGATTTTACATTATTCAATATATATTTTGTATATCTATTTTTTACCAATGTACGTTATTTTATGTGAATTTGTTTTCATTTCATACAAATTTACATTATTTTATGTGAATTTTGTACATGTATTTAAATACAAATTTAACTAATTATATGTGTATTTTGTAAACCTATTTTCATACAAATTGAAATTAATTTTGTGTAGTTTTGTATATATTTTTATTAAAATTTTCGTAATTTTATGTGTATTTTATATATTTATTTTCCTACAAATATACGTTCTTTTATCGGAATTTTATTTATTTATTTTGATACGAGTTTTCATTTTTTTTAGGTGTATTTGATATATATTTTTATACTTATTTACATAATTTTATATGTATTTTGAATATATATTTTCATAGAAATATACTCTATATGTATATGTATAGAAAATACACATGAAATAATCTAAATTCGTATCGAAATAATTGAACAAAATACCAATAAAATAATGCAATTTTGAATGAAAATATATATAGAAAATACACATAAAATAACGTAAATACAAATAAATATAAACACATAAAATGATTTGAATTTGAATGAAAATAGACATAAAAATAAACTTAAAATAAGGCAAATTTATAATGATATATATATACAAAATACACATAAAATAATGTAGATTTGTTTCAAAACATATATACGAATACACATAAAATAACGTAGATTTCTATAGAAATATATATACAAAATACACATGAAATGTTGTAAATACGTATAAAAATATATATACAAAATACACATTAAATAATGTAAATTCGTGTCAAAATAAATAATTAAAATATCAATAAAAGAATGTATATTTGTATGAAAATACATATACAAAATACACATAAAATAACGTAAATTTGTATAAAACTATATATAAAAATACACAAAAATAAGTAAAATTTGTATGAAAATAAATATACAAAATACACATAAAATTAGGTAAATTTGTAAAGAAATACATATACAAAATACACATAAAATAATGTAAATTTGAATGAAAATATATAAACAAATACACTTAAATTAACATAAATTTGTATAAAATATATATAAAAATACTCATTAAATAATGTAGATATGTATAAAAATATATATACAAAACACAAATAGAATAATGTAAATCGTATTAAAATAAATACACAGAATGTAAATAAAATAATGTAAATTTGTATGAAAATAAAGATGAAAAATACCAAAAAAATAAAGCAAATATTATAAATATACAAAATAAACATTAAAGGATGTAAATAAGATAAAAAATATAAATAAAAAATACACATTAAATAATGTAAATTCGCGTCAAAATAAATAAACAAAATGTCAATAAAAGAATGTGTATTTGTATGAAAATAAATATACAAAATACACATAAGATAATATAAATTTGTATGAAACTATATACAAAAATACACAAAAATAATTTAAATTTGAATGAAAATAAATATACAAAATACACATAAAATTAGGTAAATTTGTATTGAAATACATATACAAAATACACATAAAATACTGTAAATTTGAATGAAAATACATAAACAAATACACTTAAAATAACGTTAATTTGTATAAAAAAAATATATACAAAACACAAATAGAATAATGTAAAATCGTATCAAAATAAATACACAGAATATTAATAAAATAATGTAAATTTGTATGAAAATAAAGAAGCAAAATACCTATAAAATAACGCAAAAATACACATAAAAAAGTTTATGTGTATTAAAATAAATATACAAAATACACATACAATAAGGTAAATCTGTATTGAAATAGATATGAAAAATACATATAAAACAATGTAAATTTGTTTCAAAATATATATACGAATACACATAAAATAACGTAGATTTGTATAAAAATATATATACAAAATACACGTAAAATGAGGTAAATACGAATAAAAAAATGTATACAAAATACACATAAAATAATGTAAATTCGTATCAAAATAAATAAACAAAATACCTATAAAAGAATGTGTATTTGTATAAATATAAATATACAAAATACACATAAAATAACGTATAAAAAATGTGTACAAAATACACATATAATCATGTAATTCGTATCAAACTAAATAAACAAAATAGCAATAAAATAATGTAAATTTGTATGAGAAAACATATACAAATACATATAAAATAACGCTAATTTCTATAAAAATATATGTCCAAAAATGAACGAAAAATAAATTAACTTTAATAAAAATATATATACAAAACACACATTAAATAATGTAAATGCGTACATAAAATAACCTAAATTTGTATAAAACTATATACAAAAATACACAAAAATAATTTAAATTTGTATGAAAAGAAATATACAAAATACACATAAAATTAGGTTAATTTCTATTGAAATACATATACAAAATACACATAAAATAATGTAAATTTGAAAGAAAATATATAAACAAATACACATATAATAACGTAAATTTGTATGAAATATATATTCAAAATACACATTAAATAATGTAAATATGTATAAAAAAATATATACAAAACACAAATAGAATAATGTAAAATCGTATCAAAATATATACACAGAATATTAATAAAATAATGTAAATTTGTATGAAAATTAAGATGCAAAATACCTATAAAATAACGCATTTTTTATAAAATTATTGATACCAAAATACACATAAAATATTTGAATTTGTATCAAAATAAATATACAAAATGCACATACAATAAGGTAAATTTGTATTGAAATAGATTTGGAAAATACATATAAAAGAATGTAAATTTGTTTCAAAATATATATGCGAATACACATAAAATAACGTAGATTTCTATAAAAATACATATACTAAATACACATAAAATTAAGAAAATACGTATAAAAAAATGTATACAAAATACACATAAAATAATGTAAATTCGTATAAATATAAATAAACAATATAGCAATAAAAGAATGTGTATTTGTATAAATATAAATAACGTAAATTTATATAAAACTATGTACATAAAATAACGCAAATTTCTATAAAAATATATGTACAAAAATGAACATAAAATAAATTTGCATAAAAATATACATACAAAACACACATTAGATAATGTAAATGAGTATAAAAATATGTATACAAAATACCTATGAAATAATCTAAATTCGTATCGAATTAAATTAAGAAAATACCAATATAATAATGTAATTTTGGATGAAAATATATATACAAAATACACATAAAATAACCTAAATACAAATACAAATATACACATCAAATAGTTTAAAATTGAATGAAATAAATATACAAAATAAACATAAAATAAGGTAAATTTGTAATGAAATATATGAAAAAATACACATAAAATAATATAAATTTGTATGAAAATATATATACAAATACACATTAAATAACATGAATTTGTATAAAATCTGTATCAAAATATATACGAATACACACAATAAAATAACGTAATTTTTTTTATGAAAATGTATATACAAAATACACATAAAATAAAGTAAATTTGTATAAAAATATATAAACAAATACACATAAAATAATGTAAATTTGGATAAAATATATATACAAAATAAACCTTAAATAATGTAAATATGTATAAAAAAATATATACAAAATACACATAGAATAATGATAAATCGTATCAAAATAAATAAAGAGAATATCAATAAAATAATGTAAATTTGTATAAAAATAAAGATGCAAAATATCCATATAATAACGCATATTTTTATAAAAATATATATACAAAAATACATATAAAATAATTAAATTTGTATTAAAATAAATATACAAAATGCACGTACAATAAAGTAAATTTGGATTGAAATAGATATGCAAAATACACATCAATAATGTAAATTTGTATCAAAATATATATACGAATACTCATAAAATAGAGTAAATTTCTGTGAAAATATACATACAAAATAGATATACAAAATACACATATAACTAGTTAAATTTGTATTTAAATACATGTACAAAAAACACATAAAACAATGTAGATTTGTATGAAATGAAAACAAATACATTTTATATAAAATACATATACAAAATACACATAGAATAATGTAAAATCATACCAAATAAATACACAGAATATCAATAAAATAATGTAAATTTGTATGAAAATAAAGATGCAAAATACCCATAAAATAAAGCATATTTTTATAAAAATACATACACAAAAATACACATAGATTAATCAAATTTGTATTAAAATTAATATACAAAATGCACATACAATAATGTAAATTTGTATTGAAAAAATATGCAAAATACACATAAAACAATGTAAATTTGTTTCAAAATATATATACGAATACACATAAAATAACGTAGATTTCTATAGAAATATATATACAAAATACACTTGAAATAATGTAAATACGTATAAAAATATATATATAAAATACACATTAAATAATGTTAATTCGTGTCAAAAAAAAAAAATATCATGAAAAGAGTGTGTATTTGTATGAAAATAGATATACAAAATACACATAAAATAACCTAAATTTGTATAAAACTATATACAAAAATAAACAAAAATAATTTAAACTTGTATGAAAATAAATATACAAAAAACATAAAAATAGGTAAATTTGTATTGAAATACATATACAAAATACACATAAAATAATATAAATTTGAATGAAAATATATAAACATATAGACTTAAAATAACGTAAATTTGTATCAAATATATATACAAAAAACACATTATATAATGTAAATATGTATAAAAAAATATATACAAAACACAAATAAAATAATGTAAAATCGTATCAAAATAAATACAGAAAATATTAATAAAATAATGTAGATTTGTATGAAAATTAAGATTCAAAATACCCATAAAATAGCGCATTTTTTATAAAAATATATATACGAAAAAACATAAAATATTTGATTTTGTATTAAAATAAATAGATATACAAAATACACATAAAATAAGCTAAATTTGAATTGAAATATATATACAAAATACATAAAATAATGTAAATTTTTATCAAAATACACATATAATAACGTAAATTTGTAAAAAAATATATAAACAAAATACACATTAAATAATGTAAATACGTATAAAAAAAAGTACATAATACACAAACAATCATGTAATTCGTATCAAAATAAATAGACAAAATACCAATAAAATAATGTAAATTTCTATGAGAAAACATATACAAAATACACATAAATAACGCAAATGTCAATAAAAATATATATAATATAATATATTTTTATACATATTTAAAATATTTAATGTATATTTTGTATATATATATTTTATCCAAATTTACGTTATTTTATGTGTATTTGTATATATATTTTTATACAAATTTACATTATTTTATGTGAGTTTTGTATATGTATTTTAATACAAATATGCCTAACTTTATGTGTATTTTGCATATCTATTTTCAAACAAATTTAAATTATTTATGTGTATTTTTGTATATATTTTTATACAAATTTTAGTTATTTTATTTGTTTTTTGTATATATATTTTCCTACAAATACACATTCTTTTACTGGAATTTTGTGTATTTATTTTTTTACGAGTTTACATTATTTTATGTGTATTTTGTATATATATTTTTCTACGTATTTAAATTATTTTATGTGTATTATATATATACATTTTCATAAAAATTTACGTTATTTTATTGTGTGAATTCGTATATATTTTGAAACAAATTTTATACAAATTCATGTTATTTTATGTGTATTTGTATATATATTTTCATACAAATTGATATTATTTTATGTGTATTTTTACATATATTTTATTACTAATTTACCTTATTTTATGTTTATTTTGTATATTTATTTAATTCAATTTTAAATTATTTAATGTGTTTATTTGTATTTGTATTTAGGTTATTTTATGTGTGTTTTCCATATAAATTACATTAATTTATTTTTATTTTCTTAATTTAACTCGATACAAATTTAGACTATTTCATAGGTATTTTGTATACATATTTTTATACTCATTTACATTATCTAATGTGTGTTTTGTATATATATTTTTTATGCAAATTAATTTTATGTGCATTTTTGTACATATATTTTTATAGAAATTTGCGTTATTTTATGTGTATTTTGTATATGTTTTCTCATACAAATTGACATTATTTAATTAGTTTTTTGTTTATTTATTTTGATACGAATGACATGATTATTTGTGTATTTTGTACATATTTTTTTATACGTATTTACATTACTTAATGTGTATTTTGTTTATATATTTTTATACAAATTTACGTTATTATATGTGTATTTGTTAAAAATATTTTGAAACAAATTTACTTTATTTTATGTATTTTGTATATATATTTCAATTCAAATTTAGCTTATTTTGTGTGTATTTTGTATATCTATTTTCATTCAAATTTAATTACTTCTGTGTATTTTTGTATATAGTTTTATACAAATTTACGTTATTTTATGTGCATTTTGTATATTTATATTTATACAAATACACATTCTTTTATTGGTATTTTGTTTATTTATATTTATACGAATTTACATTATTTTATGTGTATTTTGTGTACTTTTCCTATTCGTATTTACTTAATTTTATATGTAGTATATATTTTTATAGAAATCTACGTAATTATATATGTATTCGTATATATATTTTGAAACAAATTTACATTGTTTGATATGTATTTTGCATATCTATTTCAATAGAAATTTACCTTATTGTATGTGCATTTTGTATATTTATTTTAATACAAATTCAAATATTTTATGTGTATTTTGGTATATATAATAAAAAAAAGCGTTATTTTATAGGTATTTTGCATCTTAGTTTTCATACAAATTTACATTATTTTATTAATATTCTGTGTATATATTTTGATACGATTTTATATTATACTATTTGTGTTTTGTATATATTTTTTTATACATATTTTCATTATTTAATGTGTATTTTTTATATATATTTTATACAAATTTACGTTATTTTAAGTGTATTTCTTTATATAATTTCATTCAAATTTACATTATTTTAAATGTATTTTGTATATGTATTTCAATACAAATTTACCTAATTTTATGTGTATTTTGTATATTTATTTTCATACAAATTTAAATTATTTTTGTGTTTTTTTTGTATATAGTTTTATACAAATTTAGGTTATTTTATGTGTATTTTCTATATCTAGTTTCATACAAATACACATTCTTTTATTGATATTTTGTTTATTTATTTTGACGCGAGTTTACATTATTTAATGGCTTCCTACAAATGAATAGACCATTTATTATTATTATTATTATTTTATTGCTATTTTGTTTATTTATTTTGATACGAATTACATGATTATATGTGTATTTTGCTCATGTTTTTTATACGTGTTTACATTATTTAATGTGTATTTTGTTTATATATTTTTAAACAAATTAAAGTTATTAAATGTGTATTTGTGTAAATATTTTGATACAAATTTACATTATTTTATGTATTTTGTATATACATTTCAATTCAAATTTAGCTTATTTTATTTTTTATTTTGTATATTTATATTTATACAAATACACATTCTTTTATTGGTATTTTGTTTATTTATTTTGATACGAATTTACATTATTTTATGTGTATTTTGTATACATTTGTTTATACGTATTTACTTCTTTTTATGTGTATTTTGTATATATTTTTATAGAAATCTACGTTATTTTGTGTATATTCGTATATATATTTTGAAACAAATTTACATTGTTTTATATGTATTTTGTATATCTATTTCAATACAAATTTACCTTATTGTATGTGCATTTTGTATATTTATTTTAATACAAATTCAAATATTTTATGTGTATTCTGGTATATATATTTAAAAAATAAATGCCGTTCTTTATGGGTATTTTGCATCTTAATTTACATACAAATTTACATTATTTTACTAAGATTCTGTGTATTTATTTTGATACTATTTTACATTATTCTATTTGTGTTTTGTATATAAATTTTTTTATACATATTTACACAATTTAATGTGTATTTTTTATATATATTTTATACAAATTTACGTAATTTTAGGTGTATTTTTTATATATTTTCATTCAAATTTAAATATCATTTTATGTGTATTTTGTATATGTATTTCAATACAAATCTACCTAATTTTATGTATATTTTGTACATGTATTTAAATACAAATTTATTTAATTATATGAGTATTTTGTATATCTATTTTCATACAAATTGAAATTAATTTTGTGTATTTTTGTATATATTTTTATACAAATATATTTTGTATATTTATTTTCCTACATATATACGTTCTTTTATCGTAATTTTGTTTATTTATTTTTATACGAATTTACATTATTTTAGGTGTATTTGATATGGGTATTTTTATACTTATTTATATCATTTTATTTGTGTTTTGAATATATATTTTCATAGAAATTTACTCTATTTTATGGGTATTCGTATATATATTTTGATACAAATTTACATTATTTATGTTTATTTTGCATATCTATTTCAATACAAATTTACCATATTGTATGTGTATTTTGTATATTTATTTTAATACAAATTTAATTATTTTGTGTGTATTTTTGTAAAATTATGCGTTATTATTTGGGTATTTTGCAACTTTATTTTCATACAAATTTACATTATATTATTGATATTTTGTTTATTTATTTTGATACGATTTTACATTATTCTATGTGTATTTTGTATATATATTTTTATACACATTTACATTATTTAATGTATATTTTGTATATATATTTTATATAAATTTACGCTATTTTATGTGTATTTGTTTATATATTTTCATACAAATTTACAATATTTTATGTGTAATTTGTTTATGTATTTCAATACACATTTGCCTAATTTTATGTGTATTTTGCATATCTATTTTCAAACAAATTTAAATTATTTTTATGTATTTTTTATATATTTTTATACAAATTTTAGTTATTTTATTTGTATTTTGTTTTTATATTTTCCTACAAATATACATTCTTTTAGTGGAATTTTGTTCATTTATTTTCATAAGAATATACATAATTTTATGTGTATTTTGTATATATATTTTTCTACGTATTTACATTATTTTATGTGTATTTTTTATATATATTTTCATAAAAATTTACGTTATTTTATTGTGTGCATTCGTATATGTTTTGATACAAATTTACATTATTTTATGTTTATTTTGCATATCTATTTCAATATAGATTTACCTTATTGTATGTGTATTTTGTGTATTTATTTTAATACAAATTTAATTATTTTATGTGTACTTTGTATACATTTTCTTATACGTATTTACTTCATTTAATGTGTATTTTGTATATATATTTTTATAGTAATCTACGTTATTTTATGTGTATTAGTATATATATTTTGAAGCAAATTTACATTGTTTTATATGTATTTAGCATATCTATTTCAATATAAATCTACCTTATTGTATGTGCATTTTGTATATTTATTGTAATACAAATTTAAATATTTTATTATTTTGGTATATATATTTTTATAAAAAGAGTTTCATATAAATTTAAAATATTTTATGTGTATTTTGTATATCTATTTTCATACAAATACACATTTTTTATTGATATTTTGTTTATTTATTTTGACGCGAATTCACATTATTTAATATGTATTGTGTATATATATTTTTATACGTATTTACGTCATTTCATGTGTATTTCGTATTATGTATTCGTATATATATTTTGAAACAAATATACATTGTTTTATGTGCATTTTTCATATTTTTTCAATATAAATTTACCTTGTTGTACGTGCATTTTATTTTATTTTATGGGTATTTTGCATCTTTATTTTCATACAAATTTACATTATTTTATTGATATTCTGTGTATTTATTTTGATACGATTTTACGTTATTCTATGTATATTTTGTATATATATTTCATACAAATGAACGTTATTTTATGTGAATATGTTTTCATTTCATACACATTTACATTATTTTATGTGTATTCGTAAATATATTTTGATACAAATTTACATTATTGATGTGCATTTCGCATATCTATTTCAATACAAATTTTCTTTATTGTATGAGCCTTTCGTATATTTATTTTGATGCAAATTTAATCATTTTATGTGTATGTTTGTATATATATTTTTAAACAAATATGCGTTATTATATGGGTATTTTGCATCTTTATTTTCATACAAATTTACATTATTTTATTGATTGTCTGTTTATTTATTTTGATACGATTTTACGTTATTCGGTGTATTTTAGGTATATATTTTTAGACATATTTACTTTATTTAATGTATATTTTGTACATATATTTTATGGAAATTTACGTTATCTTATGTGTATTTGTTTATATATTTTCATACAAATTTACATTATTTCATGTGTATTTTGTATATGTATTTCAATTAAAAATTGCCTAATTTCATTTGTATTTTGCATATCTATTTTCAAACAAATTTAAATTATTTTTGTGTATTTTTGTATTATTTTTATACAAATTTTTTTTATTTCATTTGTATTTTGTATATATATTTTCCTACACATATACATTCTTTTAGAGGAAATTTTGTTTATTTATTTTGACACGAATTTACATTATTTTATGTGTATTTTGTATATATATTTTTCTATGTATTTACATTATTTTATGTGATTTTTGTATATATATTTTCATAAAAATTTACGTATTTTTATTGTGTGTATTCGTATATATTTTGATAAAAATTTTCATTATTTTATGTGTTTTTTGCATATCTCTTTCAATAAAAATCTACCTTATTGTATGTGTATTTTGTATATTTATTTTAATACAAATTTAATTATTTTATGTGTATTTTTGTATATATTTTTTTTTAAATATAAGATATTTTATGGGTATTTTGCATCTTTAATTTTATAAATTTTTACATTACGTACATATCTTTTATACGTATTTATATTATTTAATGTGTATTTTGTTTATATATTTTATACAAATTTATGTTATTATATGTGTATTTGAATATATATTTTGATACAAATTTACATTATTTTATGTATTTTCTATATTTATTTCAATTCAAATTTAGCTTATTTTATGTGTCTTTTGTATATCTATTTTCATACAAATTTAATTATTTTTGTTTATTTTTGTATATAGTTTTATACAATTTTACGTTATTTTATGTGTATTTTGTATATTTATATTTATACAAGTAAACATTCTTTTATTGGCATTTAGTTTATTTATTTTGATACGAATTTACATTATTTTATGTGTATTTTGTATACATTTTCTTATACGTATTTACTTCATTTTATGTGTATTTTGTATATATATTTTGTAGAAATCTACGTTATTTTATGTGTGTTCGTATGCATATTTTGAAACAAATTTACATTGTTTTATATGTATTTAGCATATCTATTTCAATACAAATTTACCTTATTGTATGTGCATTTTGTATATTTATTGTAATACAAATTTAAATATTTTATGTGGATTTTGGTATATATATTTTCATAAAAAATGCGTTGTTTTATGGGTTTTTACATTATTTTATTAATATTCTGTGTATTTATTTTGATACTATTTTACATTATTCTATTTGTGTTTTGTATATATTTTTTTATACATATTTACATTATTTAATGTGTATTTTCTATATATACTTCATACAAATTTTCGTAATTTTAAGTGTATTTGTTTATATATTTTTATTCAAATTTACATTATTTTATGTGTATTTTGTATATGTATTTCAATAGAAATTTACCTAATTTCATGTGTATTTTGTATATATATTTTATACAAATTTAAATTATTTTTTGTGTATTTTTGTATAGAGTTTTATACAAATTTACAATATTTTATGTGTATTTTGTATATCTATTTTCATTCAAATACACATTCTTTTATTGATATTTTGTTTATTTATTTTGATGCGAATTTACATTATTTAATGTGTATTGTGTATATATTTTTATACGTATTTACGTCATTTCATGTGTATTTTGTATATATATTTCTATAGAAATATACGTTATTTTATGTGTATTCGTATATATATTTTGAAACAAATATACATTGTTTTATGTGCATTTTACATATTTTTTCAATACAAATTTACCTTATTGTACGTGCATTTTGTATATTAATTTTAATACAAATTTAGCTATTCTTTGTGTATTTTTGTATATGTATTTTTATAAAAATATGCTTTATTTTATGGGTATTTTCCATCTTTATTTTCATACAAAATTACATTATTTTATTGATATTCTGTGTATTTATTTTGATACGATTTTACATTATTCTATGTATATTTTGTATATCTATTTTTTACCAATGTACGTTAT